>NC_066527.1:16725010-16730010 GCF_024679095.1 Eriocheir sinensis | reverse complement strand
TTTTGTTTCTTTTTTCCCGCAATTTCATATTTTCTTTTTTACTTATATTTTTTTTCTTCAATTCATCTACGTCTACTCCTTTATTTCGATTCTTTTATGTCTGTTTTTTTATTCTTCCTTTCTCTTTCTTTGTTTCTTCTTTTAATTATTGAAGTTTAGCTCAGTTTTATATTTTTTTGTTGTTTGTTTGTTTTCTTCTTTTTATACCTTTTCTGGATATTGTTATTTTTCTTCGTTTTTCTTCCCTTATTAAATTACATTCTCTATTTTTTCCTTCTTTTCCTCATTCGTTAATTCATTTATACACTCACTTAGTTCTTTAGTCAGTCATTTATTCATATCTTCATTTATTTTCTTATTCATTCATTCACTTTTTCTTTCATTTCTTTCTTTCATTCATTCCTATACTTTCTTCCTCTCTTTCGTTCTATTTCTCTCATCTAATTTCGTCCTTCTCTCGTTTTTCAATCTCTAGTCAATCATTCATTCAATTATTCATTAATTTCCTTATTCAATCATTCAGTTTTTCTTCCATTTCTTTCTTTCATTCATTCCTACTTTCTTCCTTTATTTCGTTCTATTTCTCTCATCTAATTTCGTTCTTTCTCTTGTGTTTCAATCTTTAGTCAATCATTCATTCATTTATTCATTCATTTCCTTATTCAATCATTCAGTTTTCCTTCCATTCCTTTCTTTCTTTCATTCATTGCTACTTCCTTCCTTTATTTCGTTCTATTTCTCTCATCTAATTTCGTTCTTTCTCTTGTGTTTCAATTTTTAGTCAATCATTCATTCATTTATTCATTCATTTCCTTATTCAATCATTCAGTTTTCCTTCCATTCCTTTCTTTCTTTCATTCATTGCTACTTCCTTCCTTTATTTCGTTCTATTTCTCTCATCTAATTTCGTTCTTTCTCTTGTGTTTCAATCTTTAGTCAATCATTCATTCATTTATTCATTCATTTCCTTATTCAATCATTCAGTTTTCCTTCCATTTCTTTCTTTCATTCATTCCTACTTTCTTCCTCTCTTTCGTTCTATTACTCTGATCTAATTTCGTTCTTTCTCTTGTGTTTCAACCCTCTTGTTTCTCTTCCTCCCATTCGGATCTTTCTCTGTTTCTACTTTTTCCTTCTCGTTGTATCCAGCTCTCCTCTTTTTCTTCCTCTCCCTTCTTCTTCCTCCTCTTCGTTAACGGTGTAGCATCTTCACCCTCCTTTTTTTTTCTTTTTTTTCAGCCCAATTAGTTGAGAAAGCCTTGTGTGTGTGTGTGTGTGTGTGTGTGTGTGTGTGTGTGTGTGTGTGTGTGTGTGTGTGTGTATTCCTTCCTTCTCCCTTCTCTTCCTCCTCTTCTTAGACTTGGTTTGGATATTTTTATTATCTTCCTTCTTCCTCCTATTCGTCGTCTTCTGATTCTACATTATTTTTATTCCTCATCTCCTTTCTGTTCACATTAATTTTTCCCCCTCACCTTTTTTTCTTATTATTATTTGCTTTATTATCTTTATATTTCCTCTTTCCTACTTACACCGCATCTTCCACTTCTCTGCTTCTCTTATTCTTCCTCCTCCCTCTCTTCTCCCTCCTCCTCCTCCTCCTCCTCCTCTTCCTTCCTTTCTTCTTTTCCCTCCTCCTCCCTGCTTAGTTTCAACTCCAGGAACTTCGTGTGTAAGAGGGCAAGAGTAATGTGATCTCCGTGAATTAGTCGGTAAGGCCTCGCTTGGAATACGCAGTGCAGTTCTGGTTTCTGGTTTTCCCTTGAGATCTGAACTATATAACACGACAAGTGGGAATAACTTTCTAACAATTACTTTTCTTTTACATTAGTGGAAGCAGAAACAGGAAAATAAGAGAAACAGGAAAACAAAAGAGAAACGGAAAAACAAAAGAGATGCAAATACGAAACAGAAACAGAAAAACAAAAGAGAAACAAAAAAAAGACAAGAAAACAAAAGAGACAGAAAAGTGAAATAGAAAAACAAAAGAGAAACAAAAACACTGGCTAGGGAACATGCGGAAACGACGAACTTATGTAAAACCAACTTAATCTTTACTTCTTAACGAGACAATAGAATGTTTTTGCACGGTAAGTTCTTTTTAATCTGTTCCTTGTCTTCCATTTTTCCATTTTCTTTTTGTGCCCTCGCCCTTTTGTCCACTTACTCATCCTTCCTTCTTTACCCCTTGTCCTTCTCCACCTATTTTTCTTCATTTATGCCACCGCTATCGCCATCTTCCCTTCTTCGTCCTCCTCCTCCTCGTCCACTGTCCTATATTTACAAGCGTTTTGCCATTGTTTGCCCTTCAAGAACGCTGGAGATACGTTTTCTTTTTTGGGTGTCGCTCGACCAGCCTCCTTCCTTGTATATTATGTATGAGGAGGCGGAGGAGGAAGAGGAGGAGAAGGCGGAGGAGGAGGAGGAGGAGAGTTGACGAGCCGCGGAAACTGTACTTCACGGCGACAGAGGAGGACGAAAAGGAGGAGGAGGAGGAGGAAAAGGAGGAAAAAAAGAGTGAAGAAACATGATGGAGGAAAGGAAGAGAGGAAAATAGTAATGAAGAGGAGGGCATGCACGAGAGAGAGAGAGAGAGAGAGAGAGAGAGAGAGAGAGAGAGAGAGAGAGAGAGAGAGAGAGAGAGAGAGAGAGAGAGAGAGAGAGAGAGAGAGAGAGAGAGAGAGAGAGAGAGAGAGAGAGAGCACAAAGTAACCACTAAACTTTCCCAACACTCAAACTTGTAATGTGGTAATACTGGGAATGGAGGAGGAGGAGGAGGAAGAAGAAGAAGAAGAAGAAGAAGAAGAAGAAGAAGAAGAAGAAGAAAAAGAAGAAGAGGAGGAGCGAGATAACAAAGAGGAGGAGGAGGAGGAAGAGCACTAACACAGAGAGAGAGCAGAGTTAAAAACTAAACAAAAAAAGAAAGAAGAGAAAGAGAATGCGAAAGAGGAAAAAAGGAGAAACAAAAGAGGGAAAAAGAGGAAAGAGGAGTAAAAGGAAATTAGAGTGAATGAGAAACAGCCATGAAAAGAAGAAGAATGGGAGAAGAAAAGAAATGGAGAGTTGGACCAAAGGAGGAGAAGGAAGAAAAGGAAGGAGGAGGAGGAGGAGGAGGAGGAGGAAGAGGAGGAGGAGGAGGAGGAGGAAGAAGAAGAGGAGGCAGTGAATAAGAACCAGATGAAGAGAACGATGAATGGGAGAGGCTGAAAGATGGAAAGGAGAAGGAGGAGGAAGAGGAGGAAGAAGAAGAAAAGGAAGAGAAGGAGGAGGAGGAGGTTACCTGTCTGACTGTGATGTTTAATTAGGGTCACTGCACCTGTTGAGGAAGAGAAGGAGGAGGAGGAGGAGGAGGAGAAGGAGGAGGAGGAGGAGGAGGAGGAGGAGGAGGAGGAGGAGGAGGAGGAGGAGGAGGAGGAGGAGGAGAAGGAGGAGGAGGGCAAATTGACACAGTGTAATGGATGAAGTGACGAAATGGAGAGAGAGAGAGAGAGAGAGAGAGAGAGAGAGAGGTTAATTGCACGCCACTGCCAGGTAAGATCTGAACACCTGCCACCAACACGTCACTCTCTCTCTCTCTCTCTCTCTCTCTCTCTCTCTCTCTCGTTCTGGTAAACCATTTGTCGTTGACGATATCGAGAAAATATAGTTCTAAACGAGTATGAGAGAGAGAGAGCGAAACCTTTGATCATAAACTGCCATCTCGCCTCTTTAAAGAAGCTCTCTCTCTCTCTCTCTCTCTCTCTCTCTCTCTCTCTCTCTCTCTCTCTTTTATTTAAACCTATTACTACAAAAAGGAGGCTCAAAATTACACTTTTTTGGTAGAACTATTTTAAGAGCCTGTGTATGAGACAACATGAGTTGTCGACTGTTGGCACATTCAACACATACAAACACAAAAATACGAAAAAGAAAGAAAAACATGTAAAAGCAATTTGGAATATTGTCAGTTTGTCGCTTTGTATTTATACCACTATCGCACTTGGGTGTCCCTCACTCCACCTGTGAGCAGCCAGCTTCACTTGCTGCATGTTCATGTTCTCCACTTGGGGAGTGGCTGCCGTGAACATGTTCCACAGGCGTGTGGTCCTGGCTGTATAAAAATTATGTGCACTGGTGCTGTCTGGAGTGTGATCGAGGCACCTCCACAAGCTGGTCACTGGCGAGTGCAGTCCGGGTGAGCCTCTGGGCAGCGCGTGGAGGGAGCCTCAAGCTGCTGAGGTGGGGAACCCCCTGCACTTGGGCTTTGTGGCACACCACCAGTGCTGAGACATCACGGCGGTGCTCCAGCGACGTCACCGTGGCAGACGACTCCTCCAGGTGCTCGCTGGCCTCCCCCAGACGCAGTGCTCGTCGCTGCACTGCGTCGAGCCTCTGCATGTGGGTGGCAGCACTCGCCATCCAGCACAGGGCACCGTACTCCAGATGCGGACGTATCTGTGCCTTGAAGAGAGTGAGGATGCCCCGTGGGTCTAGGGATCCCGCCACTCTTCGCAGGGCAGAGACTCGCAGGGAGGCCTGGCGGGTAACAGCTCGGACGTGGTGGTCGAAGCGCAGGCTCTGGTCCACAGACACTCCCAGGACTTTGATGTGGTCCTGGAGGGGCAGACTCTTGCCTCCGAGACGCAGCTGGCCTGAGACTGCTCGAGAGGCGTCTGGGGACCGTGAGATGACCATGGCCTGCGTCTTCTCCGGGGCGAGGGTGACCTGCCACTCCTCTCCCCACTGCTCCACCAGGCTGAGCTGCCTGTTGATCTCGGCGGCTCGCTAGCTGTCGGGGCGGCAGTAGGAGCGGGAGAGTGTGCGGTCATCGGCGTAGGCTGACACTGCCGATAGCTGCCGGAGGAGATCGTCGATATATATGTTCCACAGGATTGGGCCAAGCACGGAACCCTGCGGAACTGAGGCATGCACTGGTGAAGGCCTTGATGAATGCCCGTTGATCACCACCTGAAGGGTCCTCCCCTGGAGGTAATCCTTGAGCAGCATCAGAAGGGCACCCTGGA
>NC_066527.1:16720010-16722510 GCF_024679095.1 Eriocheir sinensis | reverse complement strand
TGTGTGTGTGTGTGTGTGTGTGTGTGTTTTCTGTTTACTTTCGTTTCTCCGTTTCCTTCATTTCTCCTCATTTCTTTTCCCTCTCCGCTTCTTTCCTTCTTGTCCCTCTTCCTTATCCTCTTCGTTTCCTTCCTCCCCTCTTCGTTTCTTCTTCTCTCCCGTTGTCTTCTCTCCTTCCTCACTTTTCTTCTTTCTTCTTCTTCCTCTTTTTCTTTTCCTTCTTCCTTGCCTTTCCTTTTCATTTCTACACTTTTCCTCCTTTTCTTCCACTCCTTACTTTCATTCTTATTCCCCTTTTTCCTTCTTCCTTTCATTTTATGCTTCCAATTTTCATCATCTTCCTCTTCTTATATCTTAACACTCCTCTTGAATTCCGATCTTCTTCTTTTTATCTTCTTTTTTTTTCTTTCATATTTTCTTCCTTTTTCGTATCCTTCTTATTTCATCGCTTATTTTCTCTTCCTCCTATTTTCTTCCACGTCTTCTTTTCTCTATATCCTCCTTTATCATATCTTCCTTATTTCGTTCCTTATTTTCTCTCTTCTATTTCCTTCATTATTTTCTCTTCCCTATTTTCCCTTCCTTTGCTTCTTCACTTTTTTTATTTCCCATGTTTGCTTATTTTCGTATTATCTCATTTCCCTCTTTCCTTATTTCCTTTCCTTCTCCTTCTCTGTTTCCTTCCTTCGTTATCTCCTCTATTTGCCTCATTATCTCCTCTCTCTCACTCTCTCCTTTCCTTCACTTCATTAACTCTCCAAAAGTCTTGAGAGAGAGAGAGAGAGAGAGAGAGAGAGAGAGAGAGAGAGTCTCACCTGTTATTCAGGTGTGCTCTCTCTCTCTCTCTCTCTCTCTCTCTCTCTCTCTCTCTCTCTCACTTTCACTTTCTTTGCACACCTTTCGTAAATCAATTTCCGTTCGCTGACTTACCTGCAAAGATAAGCTAATTAAGTGTTACGGAGGAGGAGGAGGAGGAGGAAGAAGAGGAGGGGGTGGAGGAGGAGGTGGAGGAATGGTTGAAAGAGTAGATGAAGGGAAAGCAAAGAGAGAGATTGAGTGTGCGTTTCTGTGTGTGTGTGTGTGTGTGTGTGTGTGTGTGTGTGTGTGTGTGTGTGTGTGTGTGTGTTTTAATATTCATTTTTTTATTTCTCTTTCGCTCGTTTTATTACCACGAGAGAGAGAGAGAGAGAGAGAGAGAGAGAGAGAGAGAGAGAGAGAGAGAGAGCATCTTCCCAGGAGGTGAATAAGGAATGAAGGGAAGGAGGGAATGGGAGGAGAAGAAGAGGAAGAGGAGGAGGAAGGGAAGCAGACGAGAAGGAAGGTGAGGGAAAGGGAGAAGTGGAGGGAAGAGAAAATTGACAGAGGATGAAGGAAGAGAGAAAGGGAACGATAAAGGAAGGAAAAGAGAAGGAGGGAAAGAAGGGAGAGGAAAGAAACGAAAGAAAGTTAAAGAAGAAAAAGAGAAGGAAGAAAATAATGAAAATAAAGGAACGAAAGAAAAAATAGGAAGGAAAAATATGATGCGGGGAAAGAATGAAGAGAAAAAGAAGGAAAGGAAAGGAAAAAATGGGAAGGAGAAAAACATGGAGGAAGGAAGACAAAGAAGACAAAGAAAGAGAAAGAAAAGACAACTGGAGGAAAAGACGTTGCAAATGGAGAGAAGGATTAATTATGTGATGTTTTTGTTGTTTTCTTGGAGAGGAAAGAAAAGAAATTAGGAAGGAAAGGAAATAAAGGACGAAAAACAAGATAGGAATAAAGGAAGAAGTCGAATTAAGATTAAGAAAGAGAAGAAGAATAAAAGGAGATGATGAAGGAAGAACAGAAAATAGAAAGGAAAGGAAAAATAGAACGAAAAATAGAATAGGAATAAAGAAAGGAGGAGTTAGAAAGTGAAATAATTAAGAACAAGAAGAAGAAAGAAGAATAAAGAAAGGGGAGATGATGAAGGAAGAACAGAAAATAGAAAGGAAAGGAAAAATAGAACGAAAAATAGAATAGGAATAAAGAAAGGAGGAGTTAGAACGTGAAGTAGACTAAGACAAAGAAGAAAGAAGAAAGAAAAAAAAATAGAGAAAAGAAAGAGATGATGAAGAAAGAATAGATAATAATAGAAAGGAAAGAAAAAATAGAAGGAAAAATAGGATATGAATAAAGAAAGGAGGAGTTAGAAAGTGAAGTAATTAAGAACAAGAAGAAGAAAGAAGAAGAAAGAAAAGTTAGGAAAGGAAGGGAGATGATGAAGAAAGAATAGATAATAATAGAAAGGAAAGAAAAAATAGAAGGAAAAATAGGATAGGAATAAAGAAAGGAAAGGAAAAGAAAGGGGTGAAACAAATTAAGGACAAGAAGGAGAATTAAAGAGAAAGAAGGGAAAGAAAACTGAAAGAAATAAAACTGCAGATAGAGAGGATTAATTATGTGATGTTTTTGTTGTTGTCTTTGTTTTCTTCTTTTTCCTCTTCATCTTTTTCCTCTTCTTCATCTTCGTCTATATTTT
>NC_066527.1:16715010-16717510 GCF_024679095.1 Eriocheir sinensis | reverse complement strand
GATAAAGGAGGAGGAGGAAGAAGAGGAGGAGGAGGAGGAAGAGGAGGAGGAAGAACGTACAGAAGGAAAACAAAGAAACTTTCTCCCATTAAAATAATTAGACTGGAAATGGAGGAAGAAGAAGAAGAGGAGGAGGAGGAGGAGGAGGGAAGCAACAGAGGAGGAAGAGAAAGAAGGAGGGAAGAAGAAATGAAGGAGAAAAAGAAGAGGGAATTGGAGCAAGCGAAGGGCAGAGGAAGTAAAAGAGGTGATAAACTTTGGAATAACGAAGGGAAAGAAGGAGGAAGAAGAAGAAGAAGAGGAGGAGGAAGAAGAGGAGGAGAAGAGGCAATTGAGAGGAAAGAATAAAAGGAAGGATAAAGGGAGAATTCCCTGAATAAAGAGAAGAAGGAGGAAGAAGAGGAAGAAGAAGAGGAAGAGGAGGAAGAAAGAGGAGAAAACTGTCAGGAAGAAGATCCGTGTTAATTTTAATGAGGAGGAGGGAAGAGAAGATGGAAGAGGAGAAGAAGAAGGAAAGGAGAGAAGATAAGAAAGGAAGAGGAAGATACCAGGAAACAAACAGGAAGAGGAGGAGGAAAAAATGAGGATAAAGAAGCAGAAAAAAGAGAAGAAAGAAGAAAGTTGAAAAAAGGAAAAAAGAAAAAGGAGGAAGAAGATGAGAAGGAAAACAGATATCACAAAAAAGAAAGAAGAGGAAGGAAGATAGAAGGGAAGGAGAAGAAGAAGGAGAAGAGAAGGAACAGAAACAGAGGAGGAGGAAAAAGAAGAGATTAAAAAAACGAAAAAAAGAAACGAGAAAGAAGAAGAAAAAGAAGCGAAAGAGAGAAGAAAAAGAAAACAAGAAGAAACGAGACAGGAGGAAAACGAAGGAGAGAAAGAGGAGGGGAAATACAATGAAGAAGAACAGGAGAGGAGGGAGAGGAGGGGAGGAAGGGAGGAGAGGAGAAGGAGGAGTAGGGAGGGAGGAGGAGGTGAGGGGTGTGCGCCGGAGCTGGTAACATTGAGTCCGCTTTGCTGTATGGCTGCCTCCTGCTTGCCTGCGAAAGAGAGAGAAAGAAACTATTAGATAAAGAAGGGAAGAGATGGATAATTGATGAAAATGGGAATAAATGATAGGATGAAAAAGAGAAAATGTTAGAAAATAAATGAAAGATGAAAGAAATAAATAAAAAGGAAAAGAGAGGGAGAAATAAACGTTAGATAGAGAAGGGAAGAGATGGATAATTGATAAAAATGGGGATAAATGATAGGATGAAAAAGAGAAAATGAGAGAAAATAAATGAGAGAATGATGAAAAAGAAATAAATAAAAAGGAAAAGGATAGAAAGAGTGAAACGATTAGATAAAGAAGGGAAGAGATGGATAATTGATAAAAATGGGAATGATTGAGAGAAAACGAGAATAATGGAATGATTAATGAAAAGGGAATATGCAAAAAGGAGAAAAAGAAAAGAAAAAATAATAAAAAAGATAAACAATTAGATAAAAAAAAAGGAATGGAGGAAAATTTTATAAACGGAAATAAATGATGAAAAAATAAAGAAATGAATAATGAAAGAAATAAAAAGAAAAAAGAGAAAATAGAGAAAGAATTAGATCAAGAGAGAGAGAGAGAGAGAGAGAGAGAGAGAGAGAGAGAGAGAGAGAGAGAGAGAGAGAGAGAGAGAGAGAGAGAGAGAGAGAGAGAGAGAGAGAGAGAGAGAGGGAAGGAAAATGTATAAAGTAAAAGACTAGAAAATATATCAGAATTAGTAGAAAAGGCACAAATAATAATAATAGGAATGGGAATGATGAAAATGTTGGATAATGGGAAAATAAGAGGAGAATGAGATTAAGGAGAAGGCCAACATGAGATAAAGATCGCTTGGAGTACACGAATAAGAGGAAAGAGGAGGAGGAGGAAGAGGAAGAGGAAGACGCTCGTAGGAAGAGGAGGAAAGAAGAAGGAGGTGAAAAGGGAAAGGAAGGAACTCGTAGTAAGAGATAAAGGAGGAGGAGGAGGAGGAAGAGGAAGATGAATAAGGAAGACGAAAACGCTGGTAGGAAGAGGAGGAAGAAGGATGAGATAAAAAAGGAAAAGGAAAAAAATCGTAATAAGAGATATAAAGGACAAAAAAAATGGATGAAAATTAGTTAAAAGAGAAGAAAGAACGAAAATAGAAATGGGAGAAAATGAAGTTAGGAGAGAAGTGAAAGAATAATGAAAAATAAGCTCATGACTCAATTATCTTATATGGAGGGAACAATAAGAATAGGCCTAACTAAAATAATGATGATGATAATAATAATAATAATAATGTATATGGGTGTGAGTGTCTTGAAACTCTCCACTCGGAAATTAACCTTGTGACCTTATTGCAAAGTCTCCCTTACTAATAAATATCTCCCCCCACCCCCACCAAACCCAACCCACCCACGCAACCCAACTCCCCACAACCCAGCCCCCCCACCCAACCCCCCCACGCAACCCAACTCCCCACAACCCAACCCCCCCACCCAA
>NC_066527.1:16702510-16712510 GCF_024679095.1 Eriocheir sinensis | reverse complement strand
CCGTTTCTTTCTCTCTTTCTCTTGCACCTTTCCTCTGTTACCGTTTTTTTCTCTTTCTGTTTTGCCCTTCAGCTTCCTCCTTCACTGTTAAAAAAAAATTACCAACCCTTCCAGCGCAATGCAATCACTCAACACAGGATCATTTGAAGGGCGTGTCGCTTGAACTAGGAACGGGAGTAGGGCGTGGCTGACTTGTGACTGATGACGCAATGCTATATGGTCTTAATGGGTATACGCTTTCAGTTGGTGAGGAGGAGTGCGGGTCATTTGTGAAGGTAATTGGAGCAGAGAGCATGACATGCACCTCACCTCCTATGTTCAAACCCATGAGAGTTACGCCCACATTTACTCCCCACGCCTTGTCACGCCAACACCTATGCCACGATACAGGTACACCCATTCACCCACATCTATTTTCCACGCCTTTCACACCCACATCTACCACACGCTTGCCACACCCACAACTACTCTCCTTTCTCCCTTTCGTCTGTTCAAATTAGATGAGTAGTTTAGCCCCGCCCACTCGAGTTGCCACTTCAGATATTTAGCTTTTCTAAGACGATGCAGTTTTATCATTATTATTATTATTATTATTATTATTATTATTATTATTATTATTATTATTATTATTATTATTATTATTATTATTATTATTAAGAAACGCTATACGAAAATCAACTGTTTGTAGGGGAAGTTCTTTACCGTTTTTGTTTTTGTTTTCTCTCTTTCTATTTTGCCCATTAGCTTCCTCCTTTACTGTTAAAAAAGACATACTAATCCTTCCAGCCCAATGCAACCACTCAACACCCATTCCTCACCCCTGTCACACCCACCCCTTTCAATTACTCCTTTGTACATTTACACTATACATCCATGCTAACTATGTATATACACCCCCCCACTCACATCCACCCCAAGCCCACCAAACCCACTCATAGGCCCTTGAAGACCCATACACACTTACACGCACTCAACCTCTCTTTCATAACACACATAATCATATTTTCACCCACCAAACACACACATACACACACCTAACCTAATCTATCCCCCTTACCCACCTCCTTCACCCATCACACACCCTTCCACATCCTCCCCCACACCCCAACTCCTTTTCCTCCCATCTCCCCTCCCCCACATTCACCTCTAAATGCAACCCCACCCCTCTCCTTCCCACCCCACTTCCCCCTCCTCTCTCCCCCACCCATCCCTTAATTAACCTTTTCCTCTTACTCTTCCTCCTCCACCTCCTTTTCTTCTTCCTCCTCCTCTTCCTCCTCTTCCTCCTCCTCCTCCCCCAGCCATCCCTTAACACCCCAAACCCCTCCCCACCACCCCTGACTCCCCTCCCCACACCCCGTCAGCTCCTTTCCCCTACCCATCCCAAAACTCACCCCCCCCCTTCTACCCTCCACCCCCCCCCCCCCCCTACCTTGATGTACATGCACCCGGACCGAAGCGGGATGCGAACCAGCGGGCACACACGAGTACATCCCCGAGTCGAGAGCCCCAACATCCGCCACCTGAAGCCGCGCCGCTGTCTCCCCTCTCTGGTGGTCGATCTGGGGGAGAGGGGAGGGGAGGGGAGTTAGTTGGGGGAGGGGGAGGAGAGGGGAGTATGGAGGAGGAGTTGTAGTATGAGGAAGGGGGAAGGAGAAGGGAGGAGGGATGGTAGTATGGGGAAAGGGGAGAAGGGGGGAGGGGAGGGGGGTTAGAAGGGGGAGGGGGAGGAGAGGGGGGAAGGGAGGAGGGATGGTAGTATGAGGAAGGGGGAAGGAGAAGTGAGGAGGGATGGTAGTATGGGGAAAGGGGAGAAGGGGGGGAAGGGGAGGGGAGTATGGGGAAGAAGGGGAAGGGATGGGGAGGAGAGAGGGACTGCATAAGGTTAAAGGGGTGTTTAATTAAAGGGATGGGGAGAAGTTAGGAAGGGAGGAGGGATGGTAGTATGGGGAAAGGGGAGAAGGGGGGAGGGGAGGGGAGTATGGGGAAGAAGGGGAAGGGATGGGGAGGAGAGGGGGACTGCAGGGGTATTTAAGAGGATGGGGAGAAGTTAGAAGGAGTGGAAAAGGATTAGATGAGGTGGAAAGAGTAATAGGCAGTGGGGAGTAGGTTATGGAGTGGGGAGAGGGAGTAGATAAAATGAAAAGGGTGTTTAGAGGAATGGGGAGAGGATGGGAAGAGGATAAAACTAAACAGAAGGGAGAGATAAAAAGACGTGGAAGGAGGGAGAATAAGATGGGGAGGAAATTGGAAAGGTGGGGAGAGATTTTGCATAGAGGGGGAGAGGGAGAAATGGTTGAATAGGGGAAGGGGAGGGAGGGGTTGAGAATGGAGAGATGGGGTGTAATGAAGTGGGGAAGAATGTTGGAGAGAGAGAGAGAGAGAGAGAGAGAGAGAGAGAGAGAGAGAGAGAGAGAGAGAGAGAGAGAGAGAGAGAGAGAGAGAGAGAGAGAGAGAGAGAGAGAGAGAGAAAGGTCAGAAGAGTAACGTCGGAGCAAACAGGAAATTTTAAAGGGAAAGAAAAGATGGATTTAAAGAATGGAGGGAGAAAACAAAGACGGAGAGAGCAAGAGGAGGAAAAGGAGGAAGAAAAGAGGAGGAAAGAAGATGATGGGAAGCGATGCCGATAAAGATAACCAAGAGACACATTAGGTATCTTCTTCCTGTGCCCGTGAAGAGGAGGAGGAGGAGGAGGAGGAGGAGGAGGAGGAGGAGAAAAGGCAGAATCAGAAATAAAAGAAGTGAAGAAGAGAAGGAAGAAGAGAATTAAGATGAAAAAAAAAAAGCATGAATGAAAAGAAAGAAGAAAAGAAGAAAAGGATAAAAAGGAAAAGTGAAAAAAAGGAATAGGAGAAGGAGGAGGAGGAGAAGGAGAAGAAGAAAAGGCAGAACCAGAAGTAAAAGAAATGAAGCAGAGAAGGAAGAAGAAGATTAAGATGAAAAAAAGAAGAAAGCATGAATGAAAAAAAGAAGAAAAGGATAAAAGGATAAAAAGGAAAACTGAAAAAAAGATGAATAGGAGAAGGAGGAGGAGGAAGAAGAGGGTGGAAAATGGAAGATATAAAAACATAGAAGAAAGAGGAGGAAGAAAAAGAGGAAAGCGGAAATTAAAGAAAGGGAAGAAAGGAAGTGGAATGAAAAAGAGGTTACGAAAAATTGGGTTTGGAGAGAGAGAAAAGGAAAAGGAAAATTCGAGAAAAGGAAAAAAACTAGAAAAGAAGAACAGACATAAAGGAAAAAAGAGAATAAGAGAAACAGAAAAAAAGAAAGAGGAAGAGAAATTAGAGAAAAGTAAAAAACAAATAGTAAGGAAATGTACGAAAATTTGAGAAAGAAAAAAACAGAACGAAATGGAGAAACGAGAGAAAAGAAAACAATTAAAGAAAGGAAAGAAAATTGTGAGAAAAGAAAAAGAAACGAAAAATTAAGAAAGGAAGAAAGGAAGAAGAGACGAAGGAGGAGAAGGAGGAAAACAAAACAAAACAATTAGAGAACGGAAAGAAAATTGTGAGAAAAGAAAAAGAAACAAAAAAATGAACAAAAGAAGAAAGGAAGAAGAGACGAATGATAAGGAGAAGTAATAGAAAGAAAAAGAGAAGAGAATTAAAAGAAAACGAAGAAGAGGAGGAAGAGAAGAAGAAGGAGGAGGAGGGGGAGGAGGAGGAGGAACAGGAGGAGGAGACTCAACCACTTTAAGCCTCTTCCTGAAACCACTTCCGTCTTCCACTTTTCTCCTCCTCCTCCTCCTCCTCCTCCACTTCCTTTATTTTCTTCCTCTTCCTTTTCTTTTTTTCTTCCTCTTCCTCCTCCTCCTCTTTCTCCTCTGCTCCTCTTCTTCCAGTTCTCTCTTCTCCATCGATCCACCCATTCTCTCTCTCTCTCCGCATATAGAAAGAGAGAGAGAGTGAGAGAGAGAGAGAGAGAGAGAGAGAGAGAGAGAGAGAGAGAGAGAGAGAGAAAGAGAGAGAGAATGGGAGGAGGAAAAATTAAATGGCTGTTTTTTCATGCAAGATAGCGCACACACACACGCACACACACACACACACACACACACACACACACACACACACACACACACACACACACACACACACACACACACACACACACACACAAGATGGCGTTGTGTTGTCCTTCCTTTCGCTTTATTCTCTCTCTCTTATTTCTTTTGTTTTTCTTTTATTTTGTTTTGTTTACTTTTTTTCACTTTCGCTTTCATTCACGTAGTTCTTTTTTTTCTTCTTTCTTTTATCATTTTAATTAATCTTTACCTGTTTCTTTTTATTTATTTATTTATTTATTTATTTTTGTATTTCTGTGGGAGAGATTTTTATTAAGGTAGAATTTTTAGTCCATTTCTTTTTATTTTTTTACTTTTCTCTTCCCTTTTTATCTTTATTGTTTTTACTTCCCTTTTATTCTCCTATTTCTTTTTTGTGTCTTCTTCTCTTCTTTGTAAGGGAGAATTTTCAATACATATCTTTATTTTGTTTTTTCGTTTTTTACTTTTTCTAATTTCTCCTCCTCTTTCTCTTTTTCCGTTTCCCTTATTTCCCTTTTTCTTTTAATTTTACTTTCCTCTTATTCTCCTATTTCTTTTGTGTGTCTTCTTCTCTTCTTTGTAAAGGAGAATTTTCGTACATTTCCTTTTTTTTACTTTTCTCTAATTTCTCTTCCTCTTTTTATTCAGTTTCTCTTATTCTCTTTTTTTCCTCTGTGTCTGTTCCTCTTTTTTACTTTTCTTCTTTATTTCTTTTTTTTCGTTTCATCAGTAATACATTTTTTCCTTTCTCTTTTTTCTCTCTTTCTCTAAACCCAATTTTTCGTTTATGTTTGTTCCTCTTTTCTAGTTTTCTTTTTCTTTTTCTTTTTTCGTCTCATCAGTAATACAATTTTTTTTCCTTTCTCCAAATCCAATATTTCGACACCTCACTAATATCTTTTTCATTCTACTTCCTATCTTCCTTTTTTCCAATCATGGGTTATTGCTCTCTCTCTCGTTTTCTTTCATTTTCTTTTGTATATTTTTTACTTTCGCTTTCACTCTCGTATCAGGTGTGTTAACAGGTGCTTCTAATTAACGTGTTCTCACCTGCGTGGCCTTATTGAGAGAGAGAGAGAGAGAGAGAGAGAGAGAGAGAGAGAGAGAGAGAGAGAGAGAGAGAGAGAGAGAGAGAGAGAGAGATGGGGGGGGGAGGTAAGAGAATGTAAATAGATGAATAGATTTAAATATATATGGTAACACACACACACACACACACACACACACACACACACACACACACACACACTCACACACACAAACACACACACACACGCTAAAAGATAATCAAACAAACAAAACACAATTAAAACGAGAAGAAAAAAAACACAAAAAAACGTTCCAAACACAATTACACACACACACACACACACACACACACACACACACACACACACACACACACACACACACACACACACACACACACACACACACACACACACAAATAAAAAAAAAGTAAACACACACGGAAATAAAATAAAAATAAAAACAGGTAAACACACTCACTCTCACCCCGTCACACACTCACATAAACACATTCACTCCTTCCCCACTCTCCCCCTCCCACACCCAGGCACCTTCAGCTTAATCCCTCCGCGGTAGGAGTTGTAGTCAAGCATCCTCGTGTCGTGGTACCAGTAAACGAGCGTGGACGGGCCGTAGCGGGAGGTGACAACACAGGTGAGAGTCAGCGTGGACCCTTCCTCGATGTACAGCTCCGGCGGGCCCTCGATCCGAACACGTAGATGACCTGTATGGAAGGGAGAAGAGGGGGGAGAGTGGTTAAGTTAGTGATTGTAGGAAGGGACAGAGACGAGAAAGTGGGGAGTATATAGTGTTGGGAGGAGGGAGAAGGGGATATTTTAGTAATGGTAGGGGAAAGGTGAGTGGAAAGGAATGGTTAGTGATATGGAGGGGAATGTGAAGGGGGGATGATTTAGTACAGGAAAAGGTAGTCAGTGTTGAGGGTGTCTGGGATGGGAGAGGAAGGGAAGAGTGGAGGGAGAAGAGAGGATAAATAGTGACAGGAGAGATAAAAGGGGAAGAGGGTAGTTAGGTAATGGGAGGGAGGGAATGGGAGATAAAGGAAGGGAGGGGGTTGATTTGGTTAGTGGCAGGAGAAGAAAGAGGAGATAGAGTGGGATAGAAATAACAGAATAGAAGGAAGGAAAATGAAAGAGAGAAAGACAGGAAAAGGTGAAAGAAAAAAGGAATATAAGAAAAGGATATAGGTGGTGGTGATGGTGGTTGTGATAATGAGAGAAAGAGGAAGAAGAGGAAGAGAAGGAGAAAGAGGAAGAAATAAAAAGCAAGCAAGAACGAGGAACAAGATTAAAAGAGCTAAAAGTAATGAAGGGGAAAGGAATAAAGGATAAAGGAGGAGGAAGAGGAAGAAGAAGAAGAAGAGGAGGAGGACGAAGAAGTGATGATGCGGAAAAGAGAAGAATAAGCTTAGAGAAGAAGGAGCGGAGGAAGAGAGGAGGTGAAGAATTAGGACAGGCCAGGTCAGGAAACTGGAGTGATGGAGGAGGAAGAGGAAGAGGAAGAGGAGGAGGAAGAGGAAGAGGAGGAGGAAGAGGAATTGGAAATGGTGGAGGTGACTGTGAAGGAGTAGAAATGAAAAATATAAATAAAAAGAATGGAAAAGGAAGGAGAAGGAGGAGGAGGAAGAGGAAGAAGAGGAGGGGGAGGAGGAGGAGGTGTTGAAGGAGAGAAATAAATAAAATCAAAGCGAGGGGACTGAAGGAGAAAAAGAAGAAAGAGGAGGAGGAGGAGAAGGAGGAGGAAGAGAAATAAAAAGATTGAAGTATAGCTCGTGGAGGCGAAAGGAAGGAAGAGAAATGGAGATAAAAGTGATAAACGGAGACATGACGTAAAAACCGAGAGTGGAAAAAAGAAAGAATGAAAGAAAGAAATAAAAAGAAATAGAATAAAGACAAAGAAGGAAAGAAAGAAAGAAAAATAAGTAAAATAAAGAAAAAGAAAGAAAAATAAGTAAAATTAAAACAAAGAAGGAAAGAAAGGAAAATAAAAAATAAAAACAAAGAAAGGAAGGAAGAAAAAAAAAGAGAAAGAAAGAAGAAAACGAAATAGATAAAAACTGATAAAAGAGAATAAAACGTATATTAAAAAGCAAAAAAAAAAAAAGGAAAATGGGAAAAATATGCAAACACGAACTAAGATAAAATACAAGAAAGAGACAAAAAGAAGAAGAAGAAGAGGAGGAGGAGGAAGAAGATATGTAAGTATGTCGAGGAAGCAGAGAAGACGAAGGAGGAAGAAGACAAGGAAGGGGAAGAAGAAGAAAAAAGAAGAGAGAAGGGAGGAGGAGGAAGAAAAAAAGAGGATGAATAACAGAAGCAAATGTTAAGGTGAAGAAGAAGGGAAGAGGAGGAAGAAGAGGGGAAGAAAGAAAGGAAGAAGAGAGAGGGAGAGGGAGAGAGAGATTTGGAAGAAGTCCTTACGAATGTGTGTCTGTCTGTCTCTCTTCCATTTCCTCCTCCTCCTCCTCCTCCTCCTCCTCCTCCTCCTCCTCTTCTTCCTCATTATCCTCACCCCACTTCCTTCCCTCTCCTTTATTCCTTAACGCTTGTTCTTTTACTTTCTTTTAACTCATATTTCTTCTTTAATTCTTCTTCGTCTTCCTCCTCCTCCTCCTCCTCTTCCTCTTCTTCTTCTTCTTACGAAACAGGGAGAAGAAAGCGAAGTAGACAGCGTAAAATAAGATGCGATAACGAGGGATAAAGCGCAGATCAGAGAGAGAGAGAGAGAGAGAGAGAGAGAGAGAGAGAGAGAGAGAGAGAGAGAGAGAGAGAGAGAGAGAGAGAGAGAGAGAGAGAGAGAGAGAGAGAGAATTTATGGGCAAGACAAACGGATAACGAGGGTGTCAGATCGAAGGAAGGGATATAACGTTAATCAAGATATCGTACTATAGCGAAGCGGAGGCGTAGAGCGAAAGAACGAAAGGAAGGAAGGAGAGGAAAGATACGGAAAAAAATATGATGCGGAGGAGGAGGAGGAGGAAACAGGGAAAGAAAGGAAGGAGGAGAAGAAAATAAGGAAGGGAAATAAAGGAGAAAAGAAGACAGGAAGAGGACGAGGAGGAGGAAAGCAAGAGATAAAAGAGATAAAAGGAAGAGGAGGAGGTGGAGGAAACATGGGGAAAGAAAGGAAGGAAGAGAAGAAATAAAGAAGGGATGAAAAAGAGAGAAAAGAAGAAAGGAAGAAGAGGAGGAGAAGGAGGAGGAAACAGGGGAAGAAAAGAAGGAAGAGAAGAAAAAAAGAAGGAATGAAGAATGGAAGAAGAGGAAAACATGGGGAAAGAAAGGAAGAAAAGAGAGAAAGGAAGAAAAGAAGAAAGGAAGAGGAGGAGGAGGAAACAGGGAAAGAAAAGAAGGAAGAGAAGAAAAAAGAAGGAAAAAAGAAAGGAGAAGGAGGAAAGCATGGGGAAAGAAAGGAAGGAAGAGAAAAAATAAAGAAGGGATGGAAAAAAGAGAAAAGAAGAAAGGAAGAGAAGGAGGAGGAGGAAAACTAATAACCAGGTCGGTGAAGAAGAACACCCGCCTAGCAAAAAGAAATTATGAGATTAGGGTCGCCAACAAGGCCAAGAGCGATCCCAAGGGCTTCTTCAAATTGTACAGAACGTAAACAAAGGACAGAATTGGACCGTTGCAAACAAACACAGGTGAGCTCGTTGAGAATGGAGAAGATATGAGTCAAATGATGAATGACTATTCCCTCTCAGTTTTCACGCAGGAAAATCTAACAACCATTCCGGAGAGAGTTCAGGTATATGAGGGCGAAGGGAACGACAAGTTTAGGGATGTGATCATCACTAGGCAAGTAGTCCAGGATGAAATTAGTAGGTTGAAGAAAAACAAATCGCCGGGCCCAGACGAAGTATTCCCAAGGGTGCTGAAAGAGTGCAAGGAGGTCCTCAGTGGCCCGCTTACCGATATCTTTAAGATGTCGGTAAATTCTGGGTATGTGCCCAATCATTGGAAAGTAGCTAATGTGACGCCGTTTTTCAAAAAGGGAGACAAGTCAGCCACCTCAAATTATCGCCCAATTAGCTTAACATCAGTTGTAGGAAAGATGTTGGAGTCAATTATAGCCGGGAGCATTCGGGACCATCTAGAAAAGCAAAATTTAATTCATGATTCACACCATGGATTCACAAAGGGGAGCTCTTGCCTTACTAACCTGTTGTCGTTCTACACTAAAGTAATCGAGGCGGTTGACAGAGATGAAAACTATGACATACTGTATCTAGATTTCAGTAAAGCGTTCGACAAAGTTCCCCATCACCGGCTATTACTAAAATTACAGGCTCACGGTGTAGATGGGAAAGTTTTGAACTGGATCAGGGCGTGGCTTAGTGGTAGGAAGCAGAGAGTGCAAATCAATGGTAAAAAATCTGAATGGGGCAGTGTTACGCGTGGAGTCCCACAAGGGTCAGTGCTGGGTCCTCTGCTTTTTATTATTTACATCAATGACTTGGACACAGGAATTATTAGTGATGTCAGTAAGTTCGCAGATGATACCAAGATCGGTAGAGTAATCCAATCAGACAGGGACGCTAGCGTTCTCCAGGATGAGCTTGACAGACTATATGATTGGGCGGGGAAGTGGCAGATGGAATTCAATGTCGGGAAGTGTAGCATTCTGAGTGTAGGTAGGAATAATCCCTCACAATTACTCCTTAAATGACACTCCTCTAAGCAGGTCTGGGCGTGAGAGAGACTTAGGAGTACTAGTGAGCGCTGACCTCCGTCCTAGGGCTCAATGCATTCAGGCTAAAATCGGGCAAACAGAGTACTTGGTTTCATCTCAAGGAGCGTAAGCAATAGGAGCGTTGAAGTCATCCTCAAACTTTACTTAGCACTAGTAAGACCTCATCTCGATTATGCAGTTCAGTTCTGGTCCCCCTACTATAGAATGGACATCAAGATGTTA
>NC_066527.1:16677510-16697510 GCF_024679095.1 Eriocheir sinensis | reverse complement strand
CCTCATTGCTCTCTCTCTCTCTCTCATCTCGTTTACTCTCCCTTCCTCCCTCCCTCTCATTCTCTCTCTCCCTCCCTCCCTCCCCCTCCCCCCGTTGGTTTAATCTTCCCCCTTCACTCGCTTTAAACAAATTAACTTTATATATTTTTTTTTACCTTCCTCTCTCCTTCACCACACCTGCCACCATCACCACAGCTGCTGCCCCTACCACCACTACTACCACCACCACTACTACTACTACTACTACAATAACTATTACTACCTTATCTCTACTACAACTATTGCTACTACTTCTGGTGCAATTCTAATACATACTTTACTACTACTGCAACTGTGACTCTTCTATCGCTACTACTACTACTACTACAACTACTGACAACACTACCACTACTTTTATTATTACTACTTCTACTATTGCTATATGTTCTAAGACTACAACTTTTGCGACCACCACCACCACCACCACCACCTCTGCTCACCCAACACCTGCAGGTCGACGCGGCTGGACACCTTGGGATCGGCGTTCACCTGGCACTCGTACACGCCGGAATCCCTCACCTGGGCGAAGTTGATCACCAAGGTCCACTCGTTGTCACCTGGCCTGTGCGCGACCTGGTGGGGTGGGATTAAGGGGGGAGGTCATTAGAGTAGTGATTAAAGGGGGTGATCATTAGGCTGTTGTGGTGGATAAGTTGTGGTAATTAGGATGAGGTGATTAGAGTATATTATGTAGGGTTTGATACTTTGGGTGTATTAATCAAGAGGAGTAAATTAGGGGTAGGGGTCATTAGGAGAGATTAATTAAGGGGAGGTAATAAAGGTGTAGTAATTTAAGTGATGTGGTAAATAAGATGTTGTAATTATGATGAGGTTATTAGAGTATGTTATGTAAGGTTTGATATTTAGGGTGTATTGATCAAAGGGTGGAAATCAGGTGTGAGTTATTAGGGTGAGTGATCATAAGGGGGATGAGTCAGAGGGGTCATTACGGGAAATTAATTAGGGGGAGGTGATCAGTGTGTGGTAACCAGGGCAGATAAGGTGCGGTATTTATGCTGAGGGGGTTAGAGTATGTTAATTAGATTATATAATTTATTAGGGGCATTAATAAGGGTGGGGAAGTAGGGTGTAAAAATCAAGGTTTGGTAATTATTAGGGAGTGGTAAACAGAGTGTATAGATTAGGGTGTTGAGAATGGTTATAGGGTGTTGAGAATGGTTATAGGGTGTTGAGAATGGTTATAGGGTGTTAGAAATGGTTTTATAATTACAGAAAGAGTATAATAGTGACAGAAATTGCTCAATGATAATAATAGAAATGACTTAACAATGACGAAAATGTTTTAGTGTGTTGAGAATAGTTTTAAATTGTTAGATATGGTTTTATAATTACAGAAAGAATATTATAATGACAGAAATGGCTTAATGATAATAGAAATGACTTTACAATGACGAAGAAGTTTTAGAGAGTTGAGAATAGTTTTAAAATGTTAGAAATGGTTTTAAAATGTTATAGAAATTGCTTTAAAATGTTAGAAATGGTTTTATAATGCTAGATATGGTTTTATAATTTCAGAAAGAGTATAAAAATGACAAATGGCTTAATAATAATAGAAATAATGACTTTACAATGACGAAAAAGTTTTAGTGTGTTGATAATAGTTTTAAATTGTTAGATATGGTTTTATAATTACAGAAAGAATATTATAATGACAGAAATGGCTTAATGATAATAGAAATGACTTTACAATGACGAAGAAGTTTTAGAGAGTTGAGAATAGTTTTAAAATGTTAGAAATGCTTTTAAAATGTTATAGAAATTGCTTTAAAATGTTAGAAATGGTTTTAAAATGCTAGATATGGTTTTATAATTTCAGAAAGAGTATAAAAATGACAAATGGCTTAATAATAATAGAAATAATGACTTTACAATGACGGAAAAGTTTTAGTGTGTTGAGAATAGTTTTAAAATGTTAGAAATGGTTTTGTAATTACAGAAAGAGTATTATAATGACAGAAATGGCTTAATGATAATGGAAATGACTTTAAAATGACGAATAAGTTTTAGTGTGTTGAGAATAGTTTTAAAATGTTAGAAATGGTTTTGTAATTACAGAAAAAGTATTATAATGACAGAAATGGTTTAATGATAATAGAAATGACTTTACAATGACGAAAAAGTTTTAGTGTTAAGAATTGTTTTAAAAATGTTAGAAATGGTTTTGTCATTACAGAAAAAGTATTATAATGACAGAAATAGCTTATTGATAATGGAAATGACTTTACAATGACGAAAATGGTTTTATAATGACAGAAATGGGGACAGCAAAAGAAATAGTGAGTTAAAAAAAATGAAAAGGCGGAAGAAAAGAAAAGGGTGAGAAAAAGTGAGAAAAAAGAGAAAGGGGCAAGAAAATAAAAATAAAAATAAAACATGGAAGAAAAAAAAAAGAGAAAGTGAGGGGGAAAAAATAAAGAGGTGATCAACGATGCAACTTTAAAACGAAAGGGAAAAAACAAACAAATAAACAAACGAGGCGAAGTGGAATGAGAAATGGGAGTAATAGTTATATTTTTCCTGAGCGGCCATTTACGTTTTTTTTTTTTTTTCGTTTCATAAATTATATTAAAGCGGAAATAAATATTTTGAGGCAGTAATGGTGGCGATAGTAGTAGTAGTAGTAGTAGTAGTAGTAGTAGTAGTAGTAGTAATTGGAGGTGGAGGAGGAGGAGGAGGAGGAAGAGAGAGAGGAAAAAGAGAAGAGGAAAAGGAAGAAAATGAGAATGAGGAAAAGAAAGAAAAAAATGGAACAAAAAATAGTGGTAGTAGTAGTAGTAGTAGTAGTAGTAGTAGTAGTAGTAGTAGTAGTAGTTGTAGTAGTAGTTTAAATAAGTAGAAGTTTAATAGCAGTAGTACGAGTAATTTCCCTTCCGTTCATACATACATACATACACACACACACACACACACACACACACACACACACACACACACACACACACACACACACACACACATACATACATACATACATACATACATACATACATACATTTACACATAACAAAAGGCAAATGTAACTGAATTTTACGACAAGCATATTCACGAGGATAACACACACACACACACACACACACACACACACACACACACACACACACACACACACACACACACACAAACACACGCAAAAGCTTCCGGGTCTTGTATACTATGTCGCGTCGCTTGTTGCTTTATTTTTTTTTTGTTTGTTTGTTTGTTTATTTGTTTATGCAAACCATTTAGCTCGTCCTGTCCCGAGGGAGGGCGGAAAGTGTGCGCTGAAAACTGACTAACCCGGCAACGAAATCGGTGTGTGTGTGTGTGTGTGTGTGTGTGTGTGTGTGTGTGTGTGTGTGTGTGTGCGGCGTTCGTTGCTGCATTTATCTCTTATCTATCTGTCTATTTATCTATCTATCTAACTTTATCTTTCTCTTTTCCTATCTATATCTATATCTATCTTTCTTGCTATCGGTCTATCTATCTACCTGTCTATCTGTCTATCCAATGTTCTGCCTCTATATTTTTTTTACCCATTCTCCGTCATTTAATTAACACCAAAAATAACCATAAATAGAATGAAAACGTCAAATAAACACCTTTTTTTATTTTCATTCGGTTTCTCATTTGACTTTAAATAACTGTTGCCCCTTATTGCTCGCTTTGTTTTGTTTTCGATTTGTTTTGTTTTGTTTTTACTTTTCAGCTTCACACACTTATTGGTTTTCGTATTTGGATCATTATCGTGTTGTAGTAGTAGTAGTAGTAGTAGTAGTAGTAATTTATATCTATTCATCTTTCTAATTATCTGTCTTTCTATTCTTCTATCTATATCTGTTTAGCTTTCCTATGTATCCATGTTGTAGTGAAAATTAACTATAACTGGCAACTATAACACAGAAGACTGCCACACGTCGCTGGAGTCTTATCTCATTTCCATTCGAGAGAGAGAGAAGAAAAAAAGAGGAGGAAGACGAGGACGAGAAGATGGAGGAGGAGGAGGAGAGAGAAGACGTGGAAGCTGTTATCGGGTTATTTTCTTCCTCCCCAGGGGCTGTGGAGGTTCAAGGGGGAGGAGGAGAGGGAAGCGTAACCCCTTGAGGAAGACTAAGACTCCGTGAGGCGGCCCCGGGCGACGGAATGAACGAGGAAACGAGGCGAGAACTGGATAATAGTCAGGCGGCGTGGGGCTGGGTGAGTGTCCCTTCCTGTTATTGTTGTTGTTTCCGTTTTCTTTGGTGTGAGAATATAGTGTTTTCTTTTTCAGGTTTATATATACGTATTTGTGTGTTTATTTATTGCTCTGTGATTACGTTTTGTATCATCCATTTACTTCCTTTGGTTAAGATTCGTTTTAGTACCGTGCCAGTATTTCATTACCTGCCTTATGAAATATCACTAGCTCTTCATATATCTTTTCTACGAACGTTCAACAATCATGGAAACGCTTTCAAAATCCAATTCAAGGACTATTTATCTTTACCCTTGCTTTTGTTTGGTTTGTTATATATTTGAAATTCTGTAATTGGTGGTGTAACAGTTACTGGTTCGAGTCTTTGGTTTGGTTGTTCGGAAACAGTTCGAATCTTCCCTCTTTCCTCAGAGAATTGTGACTCACTATTTGGACGTTAAGAATGTAAGTTTAAAAGATATAAAATAGAATAGATATCAAACGTATTCTTCTTTTAGTTTTTTTTTCTGCAGAGGAGTCACTTCAAGGGCATAAAAAAAGGAAACAAATGTGAAAAAAAGCCCGCTACTCACTGCTCCTAAAAAGAGTTAGAGGAGTGGTCGAAAGATAGGTCAATTTCGGGAGGAGAGGTGTCCTGTTACCCTCCTCTTGAACTTAATGTAAAAGGGGTATTGTTTTAGTTATAGTATTCTCGAAACTTCTCGTTATCCATTAAATTGTTGCCAGATCGTAACACACCAGTTTAAAAGTGATTCAAAAGTATAATGGTGATTCAGAAATTTAAAAATCATAAATTAAGAAGAAAGATGTATATTGTTTTTTTTCAAGGTAAAGTTGAGGGCAATGATTTTATTCACTTTTACCAGATCGTAACACACCAGTTTAAAAGTGATTCAAAGGTTTAATAGTGAATCAGAAATTAAAAAAATCATATAAAGAAGAGAAATTATTATTATTGTTTTTTTTAAAGTAAAGTTGAGAGCAATGATTTTATTCACTTTTACCAGATCGTGACACACCAGTTTAAAAGTGATTCAAAGGTTTAATAGTGAATCAGAAATTAAAAAATCATATAAAGAAGAGAAATTATTATTATTGTTTTTTTTTAAGTAAAGTTGAGAACAATGATTTTATTCACTTTTACCATTCTTCTCACCTTCCCAATTACCAAGTCTTGCCTTATTAACATCCCTTTTAAAACAAAATAAAAATAATAAGTTCAAAAGTTATAAAGAGTGTAAAATGCGTTGAAAGTGCATCATTGTTGTACGCTAAAAAGGAAGAATATAATTTTAAGCCTTTTTGTAACCTTGGCTCGTCACTCAAAATATTACCTAGTCGATTTTCTCTTTTTATATCCGTGTTACATCAATAAAACGTAACCAGATTCAAAAAGTGATGTAAATGCGCAAAAATCCATAACAACAGCAACATGATTTTACGTATTCTTTCATCCCTCGCTCGACCCTCAAAGAATCACCGAGTCGAGTGTTTCTTTTCTGTGTTCGTGTTACAACAATAAAAGCAAATTCCAAGTTCAGGAAGTATTTAAAACAAAGTAAAATTCATAAAAAAAAACATCAGCACAACATATTTTTAGCACTTTTCAACAATCGCTCGTCCTTTAAAGAATTACAAAGTCTATTTCCTTTCGTGTTACCTCAATAAAAGCAAATTCCAAGTTCAGAAAGTATTTAAAACAAAGTAAAATTCATAAAAAAAAACATCAGCACAACATAATTTTTAGCACTTTTTAACAATCGCTCGCCCTTTAAAAAATAACGAAGTCTATTTCCTCTCGTGTTACATAGATAAGATATAATGATTGTAAGTTTAAAAAGCTTATAAATAACGTAAAAGGCGTAAAAATACATAATTCTTTTGAGGTAAAGTCGCGAGGGAACATAATTTTTCAGTCACGCAAGGAAGTGTGTGTGTGTGTGTGTGTGTGTGTGTGTGTGTGTGTGTGTGTGTGTGTGTGTGTGTGTGTGTGTGTGTTTTCGTTCGCTGTAACCTAAAAGAATGTCGAGAGGCGAAGCGACGTCCCTTTAGCTTTTCCATTTTCTTTCTCTTTTCTTTTTCTTTTTTTGTCGAATATTTTTGTCATACTTTTCTTTTCCGTTTTTTTTTCTTTCTTTGTTTTTTGTGTATTTTCTGTTTTTATTGCTGAATATTTAAACGTCTTAATTTTTTTGACCAACTTTTTTTTTCTTTTTTTTGTCGAATATTTTTGTCATACTTTTCTTTTCCGGTTTTTTTTCATTTTTTTCTGTTTTTTTATTGCTGAATATTTAAACGTCTTTTCTTGGGGGGGACCGACTATTCTTTTTTTTTGTCAAATATTTTTGTCATATTTTTTCTTTTCCGTTTTTTTTTTCCTTTTTTTTTATTTTTTGTTTTTATTGCCGAATATTTAAACGTCTTTTTTTTTTGGCCGACTATTTTTTTACGCCATATATATCTTTCTCTTTTTCCGTTTTCACTCTAGTTATTTTTATTATTTCTGTTTTTATGTTGTCGATTTTTTTTTTCTTTTTACGTTTATATTCATTCCGAACTTTTATTTATCTATTTTCATTTTTTGTTCATTTTCGTTTCTGTCATTCTCTTTATTTATTTCTGTTATCTTTGTTGTTCTTGTTATAAGTATTTTTAAGTGCTCTATCTTTTTCACTATATTCTTCTTATATATCTTTGTTCTTTCTGTTATAAGTATTTTTAAGTATTCTATCTTTTTCTCTTTCTGTCTCTTTATATTTTTGTTGTTTTTGTTATAAGTATTTTTAAGTATTCTATCTTTTTCACTTTCTTTGTTATATATCTGTTATTTTTGTTAAGTATTTTTAAGTATTCTATCTTTTTTACTTTCTTTTATATATCTTTGTTCTTTGTTCTTTGTTCTTTCTGTTATAAGTATTATCACGCGCCATTTTTCATTCGCGTCACATATCTCGTATGTTTGTTTTCTTTTGTATGTTTTGTTTCATCATTTTTATTTGTGTTGTCGAAACTTTTCACGTCATATTCCTCTTTCATTTAACTCCATATCCATTTTATCCATCACTTTCCTTTTCTCTATATTTTTAGTGTTTTCATTTTTTTTTCTTTTCGTACATTTCAGATCTTTATTTATTTGTATTTTCTTCATTATCTCATTCATATTTTTCTAGCATATATTTCCCTTTGTTTTTTTTCTACCTTTCATCATCTGCTTTTTCTTCCTCCTTATGTTATCTTTTCATCGTCTTTTCTTTATTGTTATTTCATTTATTCCTATCTTTATTCAATCGTTGTCTAGTGTGTACCTTCTCTTTTAATATATTTTCTTAGCTCTCTCTCTCTCTCTCTCTCTCTCTCTCTCTCTCTCTCTCTCTCTCTCTCTCTCTCTCTCTCTCTCTCTCTTCAATATCCAATATAACGGAGAAAGAGAAACACACACACACACACACACACACACACACACAGAGAGAGAGAGAAGGAAGGAAGAATAATGTAAAGAGAAGACCCGTCGTCAATCTCTCTCTCTCTCTCTCTCTCTCTCTCTCTCTCTCTCTCTCTCTCTCTCTCTCTCTCTCTCTCTCTCTCTCTCTCTCTCTCTCTCTTTTATGGACGAAGAAAGGGAAAGAAAGCAAAAAAGAAGGAAGGGGAGAAAATAAGGTCAGATGAAGAAATATGAGAGAGAGAGAGAGGTGACATCATTACAACGAAAGATTCCAATAACAGCCTCATTTTCTTTTTGCTTTTGTTCCGCTTGTCAGGAGGAGGAGGAGGAGGAGGAGGAGGAAAAAGAGGAGGAGGAGGAGGAGGAGGAGGAGGTTATAAATTGAAGATCTCTAAAGGTGGGAAAATATATAGTATTGGAAGTAGAAATTGTAGTAGTAGTAGTAGTGGTAGTAGTAGTAGTAGTAGTAATAGTAGTAGTAGTAGTAGTAGTAGTAGTAGTAGTAGTAGTAGTCGTAAAGTGGCTATTATATCAAGGAAAGTAATAAAGTAAAATAATTGGTACGTCTGAGATGAGATTATTATTATTATTATTATTATTATTATTATTATTATTATTATTATTATTATTATTATTATTATTATTATTATTATTATTATTATTATTATTATTATTATTATCCACCTATATTCTCTGTCTTTCTTATCTCCATTTCTTCCTCCTCCTTCTCTTCCATCCTCTCCTCCTCCCTTCATTCCTTCTTACATTCCTCCTCCCTCCCTCCCTCCCTTCCTCTCTCTTTTATCTCTCCTTCCTTCCTTTCCATCTCCTCCTCTTCCCTTTCTCCTCCTTCCCTGTACATCACTGCCGCCAGCAAGGAGGAGGAATAAGAAATGAAGAGTAGACGAAAGGGAGGTGAGGGAGGAAAGGAAGAGAAGGGAGGAAGAGAATGGAAGGAAGGAAGGAAAGCGATTGAAGGGAGAAGGGAGGAAGGAAAGGGAATATAATGGAGAGAAAGCGAGGTAAGGAAACAATGAAAGAGAGAGATGGAGATAAAGGAAGGAAATAAGGAAAGGAAGGAGAAAGAGGAGGAGGAGGAGGAAGACACGTCGGAGGGAATGTTAATTAAAAGTAGAGACATATTCTCTCTCTCTCTCTCTCTCTCTCTCTCTCTCTCTCTCTCTCTCTCTCTCTCTCTCTCTCTCTCTCTCTCTCTCTCTCTCTCTCTCTCTCTCTCTCTCTCTCTCTCTCTCTCTCTCTCTCTCTCTCTCTCTCTCTCTCTCTCTCTCACGAGTCACCCCTTTCACCTGCCTCCTACATTCCGTTTTCTTTCATATATATTTTTTTCTTTTCTTTTTTTCTTCTTTTCGTATTGATCTTTATTTTGGGGGGATTGTTTTCGTCCATTGATTTATTCGTCTATTGCTTTGTTTCGTCTATTTTTATTTGTTTTATGTTTTCATTTTTTTTATTATAACATTTTTTTATTTGTTTATTCATTGTTTTTTCTTGTTTTTCTTTTATTTCGTTCGGCGCTATCTTTCTTTCTATCTCAAATCTCTACCTTTTTTATTTCTTTCCTCTACCTTTCTTTCCCTCTTATATATAATTCCTTGTTTCATTTCTTTCTTCATCCATTCATTTATTTTTTTATTTTTCTTGTTTTCCTGTCTCCGTTATCTTATTTTTCTACTTTATTTTCTTTACTTACTAACTTTCTTCTCTTTTCTTCTTTTGTCTTCCATCTAAATTTCTATTCCCTCCTCTTCTATTTCATCCTCTCTATCTTCCTTATGTCTCTCCTCGTCCTCCTCCTCCTCTTCCTCTTCCTTCTATTTTTCCTTCCGTGCTCCTCTCTTTCCCTCCTATCTCTTCCTTCTCCTCCTATTTTTATCTTTCCCGTTCCCTCTTCTTCCCATTCTCCTACTCCTTCCTCCTCCTCCTCTTCCTTCTTTCCTCCTTTTTTTCTTTCCTACATCTCTTTTTCCTTTTCCTCTTCCTCCTCATCATCATCATCATCATCATCGTTTTCATCATTATCATCATCATCCTACTTTCCTCTCTATTAACATCAGCAAAACAACAATAACAACAACAACAACAACTACTACTATCGTACGCTAATGAATACGGAATATAAATTAACTTTGGTTGCATCGTAAACTAAGACCGTGAAAGGAGTATTTAGGCCTACCAAGTACCGCCTAGGCCTACCTCTTAAGTGCCTCGTCCTATTAAAGGGAATCTAAGAGCCTGTAAAGGGTGTCGAAATCTACTAAAAGGGATCCAGAGAGGTTTAAAGGGAATCTAGGGCTCTGTAAATTATGTCATAGGTTTTATAAGTTCGGGAAATTGTTTTAGGGAGTTCAAAACTATGTAGAAGTTGTATAGGCTTTCAGAATTGGGGTAAAACTTGTAAATGGAAATCTGATCGAGTGTTAGAGTGCCGTGGGTTAGATATGAGATCCTAACGATATTCCAATACCGATTAAGTGTATGATCTGGACTTGACAGGTTATATTATCCGATGAACAAAATGAACAACCCAAAGTAACGATGAAAACCCAGGAATCATAGGCCGATATTATAAGATACTTTGGCTTCTCACATTACCTGTTTCTAAAGGTCGAAGGGAGGGTCAGTCGGGTTCTAATGAGTGTTTCTTTAGGTTCACGGCACAGAGGAAGGGTCAAACTACCACCAGGGCCATAAAACTACTGCTGGAAATGTCCCAAACTCCCATGAAAGCCATGTCAAATAGGTGAACTTGAGCGACGAAATGTTTAATAAGACGGCCCACAAAAGTCAGTGCCGAAAGAGAAAAAAAGGAAGAGGGAATAGAAATTTAGAAGGGAAGAAGACAAAAGAAGAAAAAGAGAAGAAAGTTAGTAAGTAAAGAAAATAAAGAAGAAAAATAAGAAAACGGAGACAGGAAAACAAGAAAAGGAAAAAGAAATGGCTGAATAAAAAAAGAAATGAAACAAGGAAGTATATATAAGAGAGGAAAAGAAAGATAGACGAAAGAAATAAAAAAAAGGTAGAGATTTGAGATAGAAAGAAATATAATGTCATACGAAAGAAGGAAAAGAAAAAAAACAGCGAATGTGAATAAACAAATAAAAAGTGGAGAGATGAAAAATGGTTGAGGTTGAAGATGTTTTGGTAACGATGAAGTCAACGAAATTAACTTTGACGAGAAAAAATAACACACGAGGAACCAAAGAAACAGAGTGGCAATCCAGGAGTCACAAAAGTCAGGCCAGAAAGAGAAAAAAAGGAGGAAAGAAGGAAGAGGAGGAGGGAGTAGGAGAATGAGAAGAAGAGGGAACGGGAAAAATAAGAATAGGAGGAGAAGGAAGAGATAGGAGGGAAAGAGAGGAACAGGGAAGGAAAAATAGAAGGAAGAGGAGGAGGAGGAGAAGGAGGGGATGAAATGGCTAAGGGAATAAACGGAGGTTGAAGATGTTTTGGTGACGATGAAGTGAACGAAATTAACTTTGACGAGAAAAAATAACACACGAGGAACCAAAGAAACAGAGTGGCAATCCAGGAGTCACAAAAGTCAGGCCAGAAAGAGAAAAAAAGGAGGAAAGAAGGAAGAGGAGGAGGGAGTAGGAGAATGAGTAGAAGAGGAGGAAAGAGAGGAACAGGGAAGGAGAAATAGAAGGAAGAGGAGGAGGAGGAGGAGATGAAATGGCTTAGGAAACAGACAGAGGTTGAAGATGTTTTGGTAACGATGAAGTGAATGAAATAAACTTTGACGAGAAAAAAATAACAGACGAGGAACCAAAGAAAAACAGAATGGCAAGGAATTATAAAAGTCAGGCCAGAAAGAGAACCGAGTGGCGAACCATTGCTAAGGGAACAGACAAAGGTTGAAGCTGTTGCAATGCCGATGAAGTGAATGAAACGGCCCTTGACAGGTTATAGTATCGTGCGAAGAACTAATAACAGACAATGAAAACCCAGGAATCACAAAAGTCAGTACAGAAGAAAGAGAACCAATTGGCGAGAATCATTGCTGAGGGAACAGACAGAGGTTGAAGCTGTTCCAATGCCGATAAAGTGAATGAAATAGGCTGTGGCGGGTTATAGTATCGTGCGTAGAACTAATAACAGACTGACAGCCGAGGTGAAGGTGAAGGAAGAGGAAGAGGAGATGAAAAAGGAGGAGGAGGAGGAGGAAGGAGGAGAATACGAGGAAGGAACAGGAAAAGAAGAAGAGGAGGTGAAAAAGGAGGAGGAGGAGGAGAAAGAAGGAGAATACGAATGACAACCCAGGAATTACAGAAGTCAGGGCACACAGAAATCCAGGTGAAGAGATTAAATTAGAACTTTTGCCGGGGTAGGATGGAGTACACACTAACATCACAGAGAGAGAGAGAGAGAGAGAGAGAGGAAGGGTGGAGGACGTTGGGAAAAGCCTTTGTAGTACAGTGATTTCAAAACAGTTGGTGATGTTGATGATGATGATGATGATGTTGCAGCTTCAATGATAGGAATGTTGTGAAAAGCCGTTCTTCTGTAGCTGTGTTGCCAAATCTACAAATATCTTGAGATTTACTGAAATGATGAATCTCAGAAATAATAAATCAATCTCATGAATAATTTGTATATTGCTTTTCCAAATTTTCACCAAATAGTTATAAAAAATACTGATATAATATTTTTTAACTTACTTTTATCTACATAACATATCACAAGAACCACTACAGATATATTAAAGTGCGTCTGCCGAATTTTTACCTACCTACTGAATTTTCTCGCAATAATCTACTGAAATTTTCTCTGCACCATCTGGCAACACTGTTCTGTAGTGAATTCTTAAAGGCTGATGAGGTGATGGTGTTGGTGGTGTTGTTGTTGGTGATGATGCAGGTTGAGCAGTAGTGGTAATTAATTTGTGGTATTGGAACTCCTTTATGGGTCGTCGATACTGTTTTACGAGCGTAGCCAGTAGGCCTCCCCCATGACAGTGTAGGCCTATGGAAGAACACTCAGGTCAAATTCCTCCCCTGGTCGTCACGGGATTCATCAGATCCTCACCATTTTGATTTTTCGCTTAGTATTTTTTTACCATTAAACTTTCACAGGGACAATTATTGAAACTATGAAAAAAAAGTACTTAACTTAATTTGTGGCTTTACCGTGTAGCAGCGACGGGCCAAATTTGTGCCATGATATAAACCTCAAAAATAGATGCGTGAGTGATGATTTTTTTCTCATTATTCTCGCTTAGAGGGCCTTTAAGAAACATGATCCCGCTGCTACCGGGTTTGACTTATATGAAATGAAGAAAGTAATCTTATTCCAGCGGATCATAAAACTTCCATCTGGCAGTGATATCGGTGTCTCAACCCTCAATTCAGTAGTCCCAAACCCGGTTAAGTCTGATGCAGCAGATTTTTTTTTTTTTTTTTTTTTTTTTTACAGTAAAGGAAGCAACTCAAGGGCAACAAACAGAGAAGAAAAATATTTCACATCTAACCCACAGACCCTAACACTCGATCAGATTCCATTTTTTTTTTTACAGCAGAGGAGACAGTGCAAGGGCGTAAAAAAACCAAAAACAATAATGAAAAAAAAAGCCCGCTACTTATTTACAAGTTTTACCCCAATTCTGAAAGCTTATACAACTTCTACATAGGTTTGAACTCCCTAAAACAGTTGGTAGAAAAGCCCGCTAATCGCTGCTCCTTTAAAAGATAATAGTATGGAGTGGCCGAGAGAGAGGTCAGTTTCAATGTCTTTTTTTTTTCTTTTTCTTTTTTTTTTACAGCAGAGGAGTCAGCTCAAGGGCATAAAAAAAGGTAACAAATGTGAAAAAAAGCCCGCTACTCACTGCCCCTATAAAGAGTTAGAGGAGTGGCCGAAAGATGGGTCAATTTCGGGAGGAGAGGTGTCCTAATACCCTTCTCTTATTTGTACGTGATTGCCCTTGTATGTGTGTGTATTTGTGTACAGTACTTCATTTTATAGCTATCCCACAAGATACATTCCCTCCCAGTTCGAATATCCTTCTTTGATTGAAATTCCTCTCCAATCCTTCCCCTGGCTAAAATTCCTCCCCCTAAATTTTATTCCCCCCACCCCGACCCCCGGCAGTCCAGCGCCCCCCTGTTCGAGAGCCAGTGGTCCGCGCGACGTTATTTAGGCTGAAACACGAACAACTAACGCCATTTAAACTTTCCCTACACCTCGCCTATACTCTCCCCTTTTTATGGCTATACAAATGGCGTTTACACTTAAATAACAAAAAGAAAATCACATAAAAGTATACATCAACTTTATACTTTGTTTCCTGAGAGTATAGGAATAGCGTTTACAGTTTAGCAATTATCAGCTTCATATCATTTAATAATTATCCAACACAAACCTCACCAAACAACATCCAATCCACTTACTTACTTATCCACTTATCCCATATCAACACCCAATCAACTTCAGTAAACAAGAAATACTTATCCTACACAAAATAAACCAAACTTACACACACAAAAACACAAAACTTGCTAGACCGTTCACTTAAGCCTATCATATAAGCCCCTCCCCTTTTCCCTCATAAGTGCATCTCATTGGCTAATCCACAAACAGCCACGCCCCTTCTCCGACCCAGGACTCGTGTGATTGGTGGATGAGTAACAGGCGTAGGCGGGGCATATCCTCGACTTTAGCGTGAACAGAGTAAACGCACACGACTCCATCCTCTTTCTATGGCGTTCAATCCTGTTCAAAGGGTTTCCAGTCGCCTGTAGGGTGTTAGTGGGCTTACCTGGAACCTGTCATCAGCGGAGTAGGTGTGGTGACCCGTGGTGAGGATGTGCAGGTCACGCCGCCGCAACCACGTGACCTGAGGGGAAGAGAGGTCAGGTCAGGTCAGGTCAAGTTAGGTTAGGTCAGGTTAGCTTAGGTTAGGTTAGGTTAGATAATAGGAAAGAGAAAGAATGTTACTACTACTACTACTACTACTACTACTGTTATTACTACTACTACTACTACTACTACTATCACCATAACTTTTAATAACCAGAAAAAGAGTAATAACAATCTACGTTTCCCATTTTCTTTGGTCCAAAATTAATAAAGAAATTCAAAGGGTAACTATTTCTTTCCGACTTTTTACATTTTAATTTTGTTCAAAGAGAAGAAACAGAAGGATGAGACCTGACTATTAAATAAGGGAAGAGAGAGAGAGAGACCGGAGAGTGTAATAAAATGGTGTTGAAAGAGGAGGAGGAGGAGGAGGAGGAGGAGGAATGGATGAGAATTTATAGATGTAGGGAAGAAGAGAAGAGAGAAAAAGAAGGAATGTAAGGACGACTTAAGAAGTTTTATTGCAGTAGGAGAAGGAGGAGAAGGAGGAGGAGGAGGAGGAGGAGGAGGAAGGAAGAGAAATGAAGGTAAGAAGGAGAGAGAGAGAGAGAGAATAAATGAGCCAGGAAGGAGGAAATGAAGGAGAAAATCTAGAATATATATAGAAGGAAGGGAGAAAGAAGGAAGAAGGAAGAAGGAGGAAGAGGAGGAGGAAGAGAAGGTGAAGGAAGAGGAGGAAGAGTAAGCGAAGGTGAAGGAAGAGGAGGAAGAGGAAGAGAAAGTGAAGGAGGAGGAGGAAGAGTAAGAGAAGGTAAAGGAAGAGGAGGAAGAGGAAGAGGAGGTGGAGGAAGGAGAAAGAGGAAGAGGAGGTGGAGGAAGGAGGAAGAGGAAGAGGAGGTGAAAAAGGAGGAGGAGGAGGAGGAAGGAGGAGGAGAACACGAATGAAAAGAAAATATTTTAGCCTTAACCTCATTGTATTCTCTCTCTCTCTCTCTCTCTCTCTCTCTCTCTCTCTCTCTCTCTCTCTCTCTCTCTCTCTCTCTCTCTCTCTCTCTAACTCTCTAACTCTCTCCCCCAAAGTGTGGTCATTCTAATTTTGTTTGGTGCTATATTAAATTACTTTCGAAAATCAATTCCTCTCTCTCTCTCTCTCTCTCTCTCTCTCTCTCTCTCTCTCTCTCTCTCTCTCTCTCTCTCTCTCTCTCTCTCTCTCTCTCTCTCTCTCTCTCTCTCTCTCTCTCTCTCTCTCTCTCTCTCTCTCTCTCTCTATCTCTCTCTCTCTCTCTCTCTCTCTCTCTCTCTCTCTCTCTCTCTCTCTCTCTCTCTCTCTCTCTCTCTCTCTCTCTCTCTCTCTCTCTCTCGTTTTTTCTCCTCACTTTGTTTTGTTTCGTTGTTTTCTATTTTTTTCTTTTTTTCTCGTTTTATTTTCTCTTTCCCTTTCATTATTATTTCTTTTTTTTTCATTTTTCATTTTCGTCATTTTTATCATCACTCTTTTTCTTCATATTCTTATTATCATTATTATTTATTATTATTGTTATTATTATTATTATTTTTATTTTCTTACTCGCTTCATGATCTATATTACATTCATCTTCCTTCTCCTCCTCCTCCTCCTCCTCCTCCTCCTCCTCCTCCTTCTATTGTTCCAACTAATACCCTTTATCTCATTCATCCACCTGTTCCTCCTCCTCCTCCTCCTCCTCCTCCTCCTCCTCTTGATCTTCCTTGACTCCTAATCCTCCATTTAGCCCTAATGATAATCTTCTCTTCCTCTTCTTATTTAATTACTTACATCTAATAATTATGATGATGATGATGATGATTCTACTTTTACGATTTCAATTAATATTTTTGATCTCCGTAAACCCTCCTCCTCCTCCTCCTCCTCCTCCTCCTCTTTCTTAGCTAATTTCTCTCCATCTCCTTTTTTTCCTCCTCCTCTTTCTCTCCCTCTTCCTCCTTCTCTTGCTCTCCCTCCTCTTCCTACTTCTTCCTCTTCCCCATTTCTTTCTCCTCCTATTTCTTCTATATATTTATCTATCTATGTATCTATCTAGTCATCACTTGTCAATCTTTATCTATCGCTGTCTATCTATCTATTGGGATGCTTGTCTGTCTGTCAATCTCTATATCTATCAGTCTGTCTCTTCAATCATCTATCAAGCTATTTCTCTGTCGAACTATCTATCAATCTATCTATTTATCTATCTATATGTCTGTCAATCTATGTAGCCTGTCTGTCATATCAACTAACAATCAAGTTCTTTCTTTGTCTTTCTCTCTTTATCTTTATCTTATCTTTATCTTTCTCTCTATCTTTTCTATGTATTTGTATCTTTCTACTTTCATATCTAGCTGTTTATATATCTATCTATTTCTATATATATTTCGGTCTATGTCTTCCATGTCTATATATATCTTTCTATCTATATCTATCCTCTATCTATACCTTTCTATCTGTGGTTTTGTCTATCGATCTGTTTCAATTATCTATCAATACTCTTTTTTTTCTCTCTCTCTTTTTTTTCTCTTCCGCACAAAATATAGATTAAAATTCGACGAAAAATTGCCTCCGATTGATGACTCTCTCTCTCTCTCTCTCTCTCTCTCTCTCTCTCTCTCTCTCTCTCTCTCTCTCTCTCTCTCTCTCTCTCTCTCTCTAGCAATGAGCGTGTGTGTGTAAATTTTACCTTTTTTTCTTTCTTTTTCTTTTTTTCTTTATTTTTTTTGGATTCGGTGAGTGTGTTAATAATGTCCAAAGAGCTTTTTTTTTCTTTTTTTTCCATATTTTTTTTCTTGGACCAAATGGTGTGAAAATTCGGCCCACCCACCCCCATCCCCCTACACCTCCCTCTCCCCCCCTCCCCCACCCCTTTTTCCTCCCCTATCCACCCCTTTTCCTCCCCCCTCCCAATTTTTCTCTCCCTTCCACCCTCCTTTTTCTTCCTCCTTTTCCTTCCCCCTTTTTCTTCCCCTCTTTTTCCTCCCCTCCTCCCCCTCTTCCTCCTTCCTTTTCCCCTCCCATTTTTCCTCCCCCCTCACCCCCTTTTTTCTCCACTCCTCCTCCTCCCGTTTACCTCCCCCCTAAAAATTAAATAAAAGTTATCGTCCCTTTCCTGTGTTATTGCTTTCTTCTTTTTTTAATTAAGAAGGAAAGTAGGAAGATAACAGAGGCTGAGTTATATTTTTTTTCTTTTCTTTTTTTTAACTTTCCTCCTTTTCTCGCTTTTCTTTTTTCTTTTTCTTTCTCTAAATCGGCCTTTTTTTCTTACGCTTTCTTTCTCTCATTTCTTTTAGTTTTCTTTCTTTTCTCAGTTATTTTCATGAGTATTTTTCTCTTTTTTACGTTCCTTTTTTCAATTTTCTCATTTTTTCTTTGTCTCTGTAAATTGGTCTTTTTTTTTACATTTTCTTTCTCAACTTTTCTTTTTTATCTTATTTTCTCCGTTATTTTCATTAGTATTTTCCCCTTTTTTTCTCAATATATCTATCTCTATCTATCACACACACACACACACACACACACACACACACACACACACACACACACACACACACACACACACACACACACTCACACACACACACACACACACACACACACACACACACACACACACACACACACACACACACACACACACACACACACACACACACACACACACACACACACACACACACACACACACACACGAACACACTATCAGAGGTAATTTAATAACAATTGACTTCCAAGTGTTAATTCAGGTGACTCTCTCTCTCTCTCTCTCTCTCTCTCTCTCTCTCTCTCTCTCTCTCTCTCTCTCTCTCTCTCTCTCTCTCTCTCTCTCTCTCTCACTCTCTTCTCTCCTCCATCCATCTATATCTATCTATCTATCTATCTATCGAGGAGGAGGAGGAGGAGGAGGAGGAGGAGGAGGAGGAGGAGGAGGAGGAGGAGGAGGAGGACGGTGAGATCTCCTAGCAAGCCATTTTGGATCTTACGTTCCCTGTTCAGACGGTCGTTAATGGCGTTGGGATCTGTTTAGGTTCTCAAATGACCAATTCAGTGAGAGTTCTTCCTCGTTCTCCTCCTCCTCCTCTTCCTCTTCCTCCTCCTCCTCCTCCTCCTCTTCCTCCTGCTTTTCCTTCTTTTCATTTTCTTCTTTATCCTTTTCCTCTCCTCCTCTCGTCTTCTTGGTCATTCCTCTCCTCCTCCTCCTCCTCCTCCTCCTCCTCCTCCTCCTCTTCCTCTCTTCGCCTCCTCCTCCTCCTTCTGCTGTTGCTCCTTCTTTTCATTTTCTTCTTTATCCTCTTTCTTCCTCCTCCTCATTTTCTTGGTCATTCTCCTCCTCCTCCTCCTCCTCCTCCTCCTACTCCACCTCCTCCTCTTCCTCTCTTCGTCTCCTCCTCCTTCTGCTTTTGCTCCTTCTTTTCATTTTCTTCTTTATCCTCTTTCCCTCTCCTCCTTTTCATCTTCTTGGTCATTCTCCTCCTCCTCCTCCTCCTCCTCCTCCTCCTCCTCTCTTCGTCTCCTCCTCCTCCTGCTGTTGCTCCTTTTTTTCATTTTCATCTTTATCCTTTTCCCTCTCCTCCTCCTCATCTTCTTGGTCATTCTCCTCCTCCTTTTCCTCCTCCTCCTCCTCCTCTTCCTCTATTCGTCTCCTCCTTCTGCTTTTGCTCCTTCTTTTCATTTTCATCTTTATCCTTTTCCCTCTCCTCCTCCTCATCTTCTTCGTCATTCTCCTCCTCCTTTTCCTCCTCCTCCTCCTCCTCTTCCTCTCTTCGCCTCCTCCTCCTCCTCCTCCTTCTGTTGTTGCTCCTTCTTTTCATTTTCATCTTTATCCTCTTTCTTCTCCTCCTCCTCATCTTCTTGGTCATTCTCCTCCTCCTCCTCCTCCTCCTCCTCCTCCTCGTCTTCTTCTTCTTCTAATTCTTCCCTCTCCCCGTTTTCAGGCTTATCCCTCTCTTCCTCCTCTTCTCTTGTCCTCTTTTCACTTCTCGTCTTTCTTCTCCTCTTGCTTCTATTGCCTTCTTCGTCTCCTCCTTTACCTGTTAATTCTCCTCTTTCTCTTCCTCTTTTTCCTCCATTTTCTCTTCCTCTTTCTCATTTCGATTTCATTAGTTGTTTCTCCTCCACCATTTTTTTTGTCTTTATTCTCCATTTCCTCTTTCTCTTTTTTTCACTTCTCTTTCAACCGTTTTTCATCTTTTTCTTTTTTTTATCCTTAATTTCCTCTTCCTCTTTCTCACTTTTCCTCTTTCAACTCTTACTTCTCCTCCACCTTTTCTCTCCTCTTTTTCCTCCATTTCCTCTTCCTCTTTCTCACCTTTCCTCTTTCAACTATTACTTCTTCCCCTCCTTCTTCTCTTTTTCCAACATTTCTTCCTCCTCTTTTTCACTTTATCTTTCAAATTCTCCTTTTCACCCTCGATTTCTACCTCCTCTCCTTCACGTTGGGTCCAGAAATAGTAACCACATGCATACAACATTCGCGTGAAGCCTCAGCAGGTCATACTTGAGAAATC
>NC_066527.1:16670010-16672510 GCF_024679095.1 Eriocheir sinensis | reverse complement strand
TCTGTTTATCTGTTTATTCCTCCTTCATCTTCTTCTTCTTTTCTTCTTTTTCTTATTATTATTGTTATTCTTTTCCTTCGGTTGTCTGTTTATCTGTTTATCCCTTCTTCTTCTTTTCTTCTTCTTCTGCATGCAACTCAGTCTCTGTGTGTCTGTCTGTCTGTCTGTCTGTATGTCTGTGTCTGTCTGTCTCTTCCCCTTCATTCCACATTCTTCCCCTCATTTTCCTCTTCATTATTCTTCTTCCCTTCCTTCTCTCTCCCCTCTTATTATTTCTCTTTTTCTATCTCTTTCTCTCTCTGTCTCTCTCTCTGTCTCCTCGTTTTTATTTCTTTGTCATTCCCTTTAACTCACATAAACTTCTAACGCTCATTAAGGGAGAAGCTTGTTCTCTCTCTCTCTCTCTCTCTCTCTCTCTCTCTCTCTCTCTCTCTCTCTCTCTCTCTCTCTCTCTCTCTCTCTCTCTCTCTCTCTCTCTCTCTCTCTCTCTCAAAAGCAAAGCGAGAAAACGTGTAACAATGAATTTTCTGTTATAAATGTTTTGTGTGTGTGTGTGTGTGTGTGTGTGTGTGTGTGTGTGTGTGTGTGTGAGAGAGAGAGAGAGAGAGAGAGAGAGAGAGAGAGAGAGAGAGAGAGAGAGAGAGATTAAAGCGAGCAGGAAACACCCTAATTGCATGTCTCCTCGAAGAGAAATAGTAATGCCTGCCTGACGCGGCCGGGTGAAAATATTGAACCGAACAGACAAACAGACACCCAAAGAAGAAGAAGAAGAAGGAGAAGAAGAAGAAGAAGAAGAAGAAGAAGAAGAAGAAGAAGAAGAAAAAGAAGAAGTATATGATGATGATGAAGAAAAAGAAAAGAAGAACAAAAGAAAAGGAAATGAAAAAGAAGAAAAAGAAGAAGGAGAAGAAGAAGAAGAAGAAGAGGAAGAAAAAGAAGAAGTATATGATGATGATGAAGAAAAAGAAAAGAAGAACAAAAGAAAAGAAAATGAAAAAGAAGAAAAAGAAGGAGAAGAAGAAGAAGAAGAAGAGGAAGAGGAAGAAAAAGAGGAAGTGTATGATGACAAGACAAAAACAAACAAAAAAGAAAAGGAAAAGAAGAAAAAGAAGGAGAATAAGAAAGAGAAATAGGAGAAAGATGAAAAAGAACAAGAACAGGACAACATATGGAACAAGAAAAAGGAAGAAGAAGAAGATGAGAAAAAGAAAAAAAGAAAGAAAATGAAAGAATAAGGAAGAGAGAGAAATGCGAAAGAGGGAGAAAAAGAAGAAACAGAAAAAAGGAGAAATAAGGAGAAAACTAAAAAAAACAAAAACAGGAGAAAAACAAGAAAAGAAGAAAAAAAGAAAAAAAAGGGAAATGGAAAAGAAGGCGAAGAAAATAGAGAAAATAAATAAAGAAAGAGAAATGGGAGAACAACAACAACAACAACAAGAGGAAAACAAGAATAAGAAAAAGAAGAAAAAAAGGAGAAACGGGAAAAATGATAAAGAGAGGAAAGAAAAAGAAATAGGAAAGAAGGAGGAATAAAAGATAATTGAACAAAGAGCAACGGGAAAAACAACATAGTATTAATTCACACGAGGATTGGAAGACTACTGATGGTGGTAATGTTAGTGGTAGTGGTGGTGGTGTTAGTGGTTAGTGGTTAGTGGTGGTGGTGTTACTGGTGGTGTTAGTGGTTAGTGGTTAGTGGTGGTGGTGTTACTGGTGGTGTTAGTGGTTAGTGGTGGTGGTGTTACTGGTGGTGTTACTGGTGGTGTTAGTGGTTAGTGGTGGTGGTGGTGGTGTTACTGGTGGTGTTAGTGGTTAGTGGTTAGTGGTAGTGGTGGTGGTTGTGTTGGCGTTGGTGAAGGAAGGAATAGAAGGGAAGGAAAGGGAAGGAAAGAATGCTCATAAAAGAAAGTAAGGATTGCGAACGAAGGAAGGAAGAGAAGAAAGAAGGAAGGAATAGAAGAGAAGGATGGTAACGGAGGAAGGAAAGGGAAGGAAAGAATGCTGATAAAAGAAAGTAAAGATTGTGAACGAAGGAAGGAAGAGAAGAAAGAAGGAAGGGATAGAAGAGAAGGGTGGCAAAGGAGAAAGGGAAGGGAAGGAAAGAATGCTAATAAAAGAAAGTAAAGATTGCGAACGAAGGAAGGAAGGAAGGAAGGAAAAGAAGAAAGAAGGAAGGAAAAGAAAGCAGGTACAGGAGAGAGAATACAGAAACAACAACAACAACAACAACAACAACAACAACAACAACAACACCCAGCCAGCGAGCGAGCCAAACAAACAAACAAACAAACATATAAAGAAGAATAAGGAAGAAAACGAACCGATAAAACAAAGGAAGGAAAACAAACGAGAGAAAAAAATAGATAAAATGTAGAAGAAAAAGCGAAACGAGGGAACAAAAAAACGAGAAAAATAAGAATAGAAAATAAATGAAGAAGAAGAAGAAGAAGAAGAAGAAGAAGAGGAAGAAGAAGAAAAAAAAGAAGAAAAAAAAACACGA
>NC_066527.1:16655010-16660010 GCF_024679095.1 Eriocheir sinensis | reverse complement strand
GTCTTCGTTTATTTTTACTACATTCTTTTTTTTTTTGTAGCTGATGTTTTTCATATTGTTGTTTTTGCTATTGTTTTTGTTTTTGTATTTTCATTGTTTTAAGTTTTATTTGTTTTCTAGTCCGTTTATTTTTCTTACTTTCAGTCCTGTTTAAAATATGTCACTACTTTCTTTTTTTCCATCATTGTTTTCCTCTTGTTTTCATTATTTCCTTGTTTCATATTATTGTTTTTTGTTTATTATTTTTCCTAGTTTTTTTTATTTTTTCTTATTTATTTCCTGTCCTTTTTATGATTTGTCACTATTCTTTTCTTTTTTTCATTATTGTTTTTCTCTTGTTTTTATTATTTCCTTTCATATTGTTTTTTTTGTGTTTTCATTTTTCTTAGTTTTCTTTTTTATTTTCTCTTTCTTATTTATTTCCTGTCCTGTTTATAATCTATCACTATTTTTTTCTCTCGTTATTTTTTTCGTATTTTCATTATTTTTTTCCTTCATATTTTCATCTTTTAGTTTTTTTTCTCATTTTTTCCAAGGTATGAATTTCTCTTCTACTTCACTAATATATTTTCTCTTCATTCTTTCTCTATTCCTCTTTTTTTCCGTTATCTCCTTATTCCTTCCTTTATTTTAAGTTTTCCTCTTTCTCTTCGTCTTTCTCTCTTCCTCTGTCTCGGCTTTTTTTTCTCTTCACTTCATCCTCTTTTCTTCTTCTCTATTATTTTCCTTTCCTTTCTTTATTTCAACTTTTCCTCATTCTCTCACACCTTCCTTGGCTGTTGTTTTCGTGGCTGTTGTTGTCGTTGTTGTCGCTGTTGTTTTCTTCACCAGGGGGAGACATTCAGTCGTCTATATATTTTTCTTTATTCATTTATTCTTTCTTCACCTGAAAATAAAAAGAAGAAAAAAGTTTAATACATATTTTTTCATGTAATATTTTAATCAGTAATATTTAATGTAATACTTCATGTAATATTTAATCCTAACTTCTTGACCTTAATTCTGTATTCAGCTATTAAGGAGAGTAAAGAAATAGATAGATAGATAGATAGATAGATAGATAGATAAATAGATAGATAGATAGGTAAACATTGATAACTAGATTGACTGATTGATTACATACATACATACATAAATATATACATACATACATACATACATTCATACATATACATACATACACTGATAGATAAATTTTGATATAGATATGGACTTTCGTTTCCTCCTTTTCCTCCTTTCCTCTATTCTTCTCTCTCTCTCTCTCTCTCTCTCTCTCTCTCTCTCTCTCTCTCTCTCTCTCTCTCTCTCTCTCTCTCTCTCTCTCTCTCTCTCTCTCTCTCTCTCTCTCTCTCTCTCTCTCTCTCTCTCTCTCTCTCTCTCTCTCTCTCTCTCTCTTCTCTTCCTCTTCCTCTTCCTCCTCTCGTCGCTTCCCTCTCATATTGTCCTCGTTTCCTCCTCCTCCTCCTCCTCCTCCTCCTCCTCCTCCTCTTTATTCCTTCCCTCCCTTCCTCCGATCGCCTTCCAACCATCTCCTCTCCTTCCTCCTCCTCCTCCTCCTCCTCCACCTCCTCCTCCTCCTCCTCCTCCTCCTCCTCCTCCTCCTCCTCCTTTCCTCCACCTGCTCCTTTCCTCCACCTGCCAAATCATAATCCTCTTCTCCTCTCCTTCCTTCCCTCCTCCTTCCTCTCCTCCTTCTTCCTTTCATTCGTTCTCCCTTCAAACTATTTCTCCTATTTATTATTTTTTCTCCTTCTTCCTTTCTTCTCTCCTTTCATCCTTTCTCCATTTCTTTTATTCTTCATTCTTTTCCTCTTCTTTCTTCCATATTTTCCTTCCTTATTTCCTTCCTTCCACTTCAAATACCCTCCCTCCTTCCCTCCTTCCTTCCCTTCTCTCTCTTCTTCCTCCTTCCAGATCATTTCCCCTCCTCTCTTTTTCTCTCCTTCCTCCCTCTCTTCCCTCTCTCCCTTTTACCTCCCTTCTTTCAATTTCCAAACCATTTCTCGTCCTCCACCTCCTCCTCCTCCTCCTCCTCCTCCTCCTCCTCCTCCTCCTTCTTCTTCTTCCTTTCCTTTCGTTCTCCTCCCTCCTTCTTCCCCCTTCACCCTTCCCTCCTTCCCTCTACCTTCACTCCTCCTCCTCCTCCTCCTCCTCCTCCTCCTCCTCCTCCTCCTCCTCCTCCTCCTCCCCCCCCATAAGTAAGAGGGTGGGAGCACCTGCCAAATTTATCTCTTCTCGTTTATATGTTAATTACCCGTGCGGAAATACCTCCTTGATAGCCCCCCCCCCCTCCCCCCCTCTTCCTCTTCCTCTTCTTCCTCTTCGATTCCCTTTTTCTTCTTGTTTATCTTTTTCTTCCCCCTTCCTTCCTTTATCCGTCGCGTCTTTCCTCTTTTTCTCCTCTTCTTCCTCTTCCTCTTTCGCCTTCTCTTCCTCCTCTTTCTCTTCCTGTTTTCCTTTTTTTCTCTTCCGTTTCTCTCCTCTTCGTCTTTTTTGTCCCCTTAATCGTCGCCTCTTTCCTCTTCTTCCGCCTCCTCTTCTTCCTCCTCTTCCTCTTCTTCCTCTTCTTTTTCTTTTTCTTCTTCTTCGATTCCCTTTTTCTTTCCCTTTCCATCCTTTGTCCGTCGCCTCTTTCCTCTTCTTCCTCCTCCTCTTCTTCCTCCTTTTCCTCTTCCTCCTCTTCTTCCTCTTCCCGTTCTTCCTGTTCCCTTTTTTTCACTCCCTGTTTCCTTTCCTTCCTCTCATTTTCGTCTCCCCTTCCTCTCTTTCGCCTACAGCTCTTTCCCCTCTTTTTCCTCTTCCTCCTCTTCCTCTTCTTCCTCTTTTGCATATTTCCTCCTTTCCCTCCCCATGTTAATATTTTTAGACATTTCCCTCTTCCCCCTTTCTCTCCCCTTCCTCCTCCTCCTCCTCCTCCTCTTCCTCCTCCTCTACTATTTATTCTTTTTCCTACTCCTCTTTCTAATTTTCCTTTTCTTTCTCTTTCATTCTTATTCTTTAAAATTTCTTCTTTTCCCTTCACTCACTTTTCTTTTCTTTTTTTCTTCTTTATTCCTTTTTTTCTTCTTTCCATCATTCTCATCTTATTCTTACCTCTTCTTTTCCTCTTCCTCTTCTTCCCTTCTCTTTCTTCTCTTCCCTCCTCTTAGAATTCTTCCTCTTCCTTCTTTTTTCCTCCCTTCCCGTTTCTCTCTCTCCTTCCTCTTCCCCTTCCTGTTCCTTATTTTTCCTTCCCAAATGTTTCCTTCCCCTCCTCCTCCTCTTTCTCTTCCTCTTCCTCTTCCTCTTCCTTCTCCTCCTCCACTTCCTCCATATTTCTTTTCTCCATGTTCTTATTTTTCCTCTTCCTCCTCTCGTACCAATATTTCCTCCTCCTCCTCCTTACTCCTCCTTCTCCCCTACTCTTTCTTCTCCTCATACTCCTATTCCTTCTTCTTCACCACCTCCTCCTCCTCCTCCTCCATACCTCATAATTCTTCCTCATTCCTCCTTATCATTTTCATCCCACGCTTTCTTCCTCCACTTTCTCTTTCATTTACATTTTCTCCTCCTCCTCCTCTTCCTCCTCCTCCTCTAAAGTGGGAAGAAAAAAACACTCAGGACGGCTGGTTAAGAAGTCATGGAAAAGTCTTGACTGGATTATTCAACAGCATGATAAATGGAAAATGTATACTTCTTCAACCTTTCCGAGTTTTGCGTCATGCACTTTGGGCCCAGAAAGAGCAGCCATATATTCACCACGCGCGGGAAGCCTCTGCAGGTCGTACAGGAGGGAAGGGTGGCCAGGGTGATACGAGTCTACAAGTAACTGATGGGTCTTAGTAACGTCAACACGAGAACTAGGAATAGCTGTCTACCGATTCATTTTACTACAGGCATCGGCGGGAGGTCTTGTTTTTCTTCTATCGAACCGAGTCATCCGCCACTGGAACAACCTCCCTGCAGAACTAGCTAGTGCAAAAACGATTTACTCTTCAGAATCACATTGACTAACCCAAACACTATATGCAGTACAGACTAGAAACATCAGTAGTTCTTTTCTCTTTTGAACCGAGTCATCCGTCACTGGAACACCCTCCCTGCAGAACTAGTTAGTGCAAAAACCATCAACTCTTAAGAATCCCAATGACTAACCCAAAAACTATATTCAGTACAGACCAGAAATATCAGCAGTTCTTTTCTCTATTGAATCGAGTCATTCGCCACTGGAACAACCTCCCTGCAGAACTAGTTAGTGCAAAAAACATCAACTCTTAAAAATCCCAATGACTAACCCAAAAACTATATGCAGTACAGACTAGAAATATCAGCAGTTCGCATCTCTATTGAACCGAGTCATTCGCCACTGGAACAACCTCCCTGCAGAACTAGTTAGTGCAAAAACCATCAACTCTTAAATATCCCAATGACTAACCCAAAAACTATATGCAGTGCAGACCAGAAATATCAGCAGTTCGCATCTCTATTGAACCGAATCATTCGCCACTGGAACAACCTCCCTGCAAAAGTAGTGAGAAGTAGGAGTTACTGCGAAGACGATCATTCCTCTGCCCCTTCCTGCTCTTTCTTTTTCCTTCCCAAATGTTTTCTTTCCCTCCTCCTCCTCCTCTTTCTCTTCCTACATGTTGTGCATGAGGAAAGAGACCTCGGGGTCACCATCAGCAGTGACTTGAAACAAACAAAACACTGCAAGTCCGCCTGTAAGAAAGCCAATACAATGCTTGGGTTCATATCGAGGAACTTCGAATACAAGACGCCGGGAGTTATGTTATCCTTGTATAATTCGCTGGTAAGGCCCCACCTGGAATACGCCGTGAAATTCTGGTCTCCTAATTACAGGAAAGACATTGAATTACTTGAGAGAGTACAGCGCCGCGCCACGAAGATGATACCATCACTGAGGACGAAACCCTATGAAGAACGACTCGAGCGACTCAACCTCTTCACGTTGGAAAAGAGACGACTGCGGGGAGACATGATACAAGTCTTTAAGTACCTGA
>NC_066527.1:16605010-16645010 GCF_024679095.1 Eriocheir sinensis | reverse complement strand
AAGAGAAAAGAAAAAATGAGAGAAAGATAAAATAAGTTAAAAAAAAAAATCGCATCCCGACAAAACTAACACGTTACTGAATAATGATCCTTCTGATTAATTAATTGACATCATAGAACTAATTGCATTCACTCTTTCATTAAATTTCGACGATCACGAAAACAAGACTCCTATCAGCAGTATTATTTTTCATCTATTTTTTTTTTCTTATTTCTGTTCAAACGTCAAATTCAATAATAACCAAAAAAATAAAATATCATAGACTCGTTATCATAATTCTAGTTTGTTTGTTTGTTTGTTTGTTTGTTTTTCCACTTCATAAGAGGCTGATTCTCATTATTTGTTTTGTTTTTTGTTTTGTTTTTATTTTATCGTTTAAGTTCACACAATTTTGTATTCACGCAGTTTCTGATATATATATGTTTCTTTATTTTCTTTCTTTATCTTTTGTTTCCTATCATGCAGTTTTTTTTCAGTTCTTTTCTTTTCTTTATGAATTAACAAAAAGAAAGAAAGATAGAGAGAGAGTGTGTGTGTGAGTGAGTGAGTGAGAGTGAGAGGGAAAGAAAGATAATGAAAGGGAGAAAAAGAAAGAAAGAAAGAAAGAAAGAAAAAGAAAGAACGAAAGAAAGAGAGAAAGAAAGAAGAAGAGTAAGTAGGAAAGAGAGAGAGAGAGAGAGAGAGAGAGAGAGAGAGAGAGAGAGAGAGAGAGAGAGAGAGAGAGAGAGAGAGAGAGAGTCATTGATAATATTTCTTTTTTTATTTATCGTCACTCGTCGGGAATTTATAAACGAATGAATCGAAACAAAAAAAAAAAAACGTTGCAAAACTGAATGGCGAACTTGTTGGTAAAAAAAATAAACTTCAATGATCGAGATTTTTTTTAAAGGTCAGTTTCGTCCTCGCTGTTGTATTATAGTTGTGTTTTTTTCATTTATTTATTTTCGTTTTCAATTATTTTATCAACGAGTGAGCAGGAAGAGTTTAAAGGTGTTATTTTAGTGTTTCTCTTCTCCCTTTTCATTCTCGTCTTCATCCTTGTTCTCTTCCCCTTCTTCCTCTTCTTCTTTTTCCTCTTCTCCTCCTCCTCCTCCTCTTTTTCTTTATTATTCTCCTTCTCTAGTGTTTCTCTTCTCCCTTTTCATTCTCGTCTTCATCCTTGTTCTCTTCCCCTTCTTCCTCTTCTTCTTTTTCCTCTTCTCCTCCTCCTCCTTCTCTTTTTCTTTATTATTCTCATTCTCTACCTCATGACTCCTCTTCTTCTTCCTCTTCCTATTTTTCCTCCTCTCCTTGTACTTCTGTTTCTCTCTTTCTAATTTCCTCTTCTCTTTAACTGCTGTTCCTCCTCTTCCTCTTCTCCCTTCTTTTTCACTCTTATACATCTTTTTTCACTATTAATCTTCTTCCTCTTTCTTCTCCTCCTTTTTCTGCATTTCTATCCCTCCTCCAAAATTACTCGTCTTTCTCTTCTTGCTCCACCTTTTCCACCTCCTTTTCTTCATTTCTATCCATATTTTCCCAGTAATACTCTTTTCTTCCTCCCTCTTCCTGCTCTTCCTCTTTCTTCTCCTTTTTCTGCATTTCTATCAATCCTCCAAAATTACTCGTCTTTCTCTTCTTGCTCCACTTCTTCACCTCCTTTTCTTCATTTCTATCCATATTTTCCCAGTAATACTATTCTCTTCTTTCTCTTCCTGCTCCTTCTCCTTCCTCTCCTCTATTGGAATACGCAGTGCAGTTCTGGTCCCCCCGCTCACAAGACGAACATTGAATTACCTGGGAGAACACAGCAACGCGACACGAAGTAGATAAAAGCGTTTTGGGTACAGTCGTGTGAAGAAGGTCTCACGCGACTTCGTTCGGGGAAATTTGCACTTGGGAAATTTTAACGGCAGGTCCTTTAGTACTTGAAAAAGGTCATTAACTTCGATCATTCCCTTTTTTCAGCTCAAAACTAACCCGGTATAGATAGATAACTCCCCTCTTAACGCTGAAACAGACTCGAGTTCGGGGGAATTTGTATCTGGGATTTTTTCGATTGGTCTTATAATACGTGAATAAGGTCATCAACTTCGATCACTCCCTTTTGATATGCTCGAAACTAACCCGGTAATGATAGATAACTCCCCTCTAAACGCTGGAGTAGAATTGAGTAAGGGGAAATTCGTATCAGGGATTTTTACTGCGGGTCTTATAGTACGTGAAAAAGGTCATAAACTTCGATCACTCCCTTTTTATATGCTCGAAACTAACCCGGTAAAGATAGATAACTCCCCTCTAAACGTTGGAGTAGAATTGAGTAAGGGGAAATACGTATCAGGGATTTTTACTGCGGGTTTTATAGTACGTGAAAAAGGTCATCAACTTCTATCACCCCCTTTTGATATGCTCGAAACTAACCCGGTAATGATAAATAACTCCCCTCTCAACGTTGGAGTAGAATTGAGTAAGGGGAAATACGTATCAGGGATTTTTACCGCGGGTCTTATAGTACGTGAAAAAGGTCATTAACTTCGATCACTCCCTTTTGATATGCTCGAAACTAACCCGGTAAAGATAGATAACTCCCCTCTAAACGCTGGAGTAGAATTGAGTAAGGGGAAATACGTATCAGGGATTTTTACTGCGAGTCTTATAGTACGTGAAAAAGGTCATTAACTTCGATCACTCCCTTTTGATATGCTCGAAACTAACCCGGTAAAGATAGATAACGCTGCTCTAAACGCTGGAATAGAATTAAGTAAGGGATTTTTACTGCGGGTCTTCTAGTACGTGAAAAAGGTCATAAACTTCGATCACTCCCTTTTTTCCGCTCAAAACTAACCGGGTAAAGATAGATAACTCCCCTCTAAACGCTGGAATAAAATTAAGTAAGGGATTTTTACTGCGGGTCTTCTAGTACGTGAAAAAGGTCATCAACTTCTATCACTCCCTTTTTTCCGCTCAAAACTAACCCGCTAGAGATAAAAAAAAATAGCGCTTCACCGATTCAAGGGATTAGATGCATTGGTAGTTTAATTTGATCATTCACTCATCTACCTTTCGGACTCAAATTTCCTGGGTGGGGATGTGGTTTTTTTTTTTTTAGAAGTTTTTTGTGCGAGAATTATGACCCTTTTAAAAATCTCTTTGAGCGTTACTTTATCTCGTGAGTGGAGTGTGTGAGTTCAGTGAGTGATGTGGTCTGTTCAGGATGTTCTGTTTATTTATCCATTAATTCATCTTCCAATCTATCTATCATTCTCTCATCCTCAATTTTCCTCCTCCTCACATTATCTTCTCCATCTTCTCCACCTCTCCTTCCTTCTCCATTCTCTCTATTCCTCCTTCTCCATAACTTCTTCTCTCCTTCTCATCTTATTCCCTTTCTCAACTCCTCTCCTCACTTAGAATACCTGAGGTGAATGGATGAAGAGAGGTGGGGAGAAAAAAAGATGAAGATAAAAGAGGACAGAACAGAAAGAGAAAAGAAAAAGAAGGAGAAGGAGAAAAGAGAGATGTGGAAAAGATATTAGTTGGAGGTGGGGAGGAATAGGATGAGGGGGAGAGGATGCGAGTCGGAAATGGGGAGATAGTTTGAGAAATGGGGAGAAATTGGACAAAGTGGAAAGGATGCAATAAGGGAGTGGAGAGAGAGAGAGAGAGAGAGAGAGAGAGAGAGAGAGAGAGAGAGAGAGAGAGAGAGAGAGAGAGAGAGAGAGAGAGAGAGAGAGAGAGAGAGAGAGAGAGAGAGAGGAGAGAGAGAGAGAGAGAGGAGAGAAGAGAGGAGGAGGAATAGAGAAGGAAGGGAATAGAAAGAGGAATAAGGGAGGAGGAGGAATAGAGAAGGAAGGGAATAGGAAGAGAAATAAGGGAGAAGGAGGAATAGAGAAGGAAGGGAATAGAAAGAGGAATAAGGGAGGAGGAGGAATAGAGAAGGAAGGGAATAGAAAGAGGAATAAGGGAGGAGGAGGAATAGAGAGGAAGGAATAGAAAGAGGAATAAGGAGAAGGAAGGAATAGAAAGAGAAATAAGGAGTGGCAGCAAAATAGGAGGAATAGAGAAGGAAGGAATAGGAGGAGAGGAATAAGGGAGAAGGAAGTGAATAGAAAGAGAAATAAGGGAGAAGGAGGAATAGAGAAGGAAGGGAATAGAAAGAGGAATAAGGGAGAAGGAAGGGAATAGAAAGAGAAATAAGGGAGAAGGAGGAATAGAGAAGGAAGGGAATAGAAAGAGGAATAAGGGAGGAGGAGGAATAGAGAAGGAAGGGAATAGAAAGAGGAATAAGGGAGAAGGAGGAATAGAGAAGGAAGGGAATAGAAAGAGAAATAAGGGAGGAGGAGGAATAGAGAAGGAAGGGAATAGAAAGAGAAACAAAGGAGAAGGAAGGGAATAGGAAGAGAAATAAGGGAGGAGGAGGAATAGAGAAGGAAGGGAATAGAAAGAGGAATAAGGGAGAAGGAGAAATATAGAAGGAAGGGAATAGAAAGAGAAATAAGGGAGGAGGAGGAATAGAGAAGGAAGGGAATAGAAAGAGAAACAAAGGAGAAGGAAGGGAATAGAAAAATAAATAAGGGAGAAGGAAGGGAATAGGAAGAGAAATAAGGGAGAAGGAAGGGAATAGGAAGAGAAATAAGGGAGAAGGAGGAATAGAGAAGGAAGGGAATAGGAAGAGAAATAAGGGAGAAGGAGGAATAGAGAAGGAAGGGAATAGGAAGAGGAATAAGGGAGGAGGAGGAATAGAGAAGGAAGGGAATAGAAAGAGAAATAAGGGAGAAGGAGGAATAGAGAAGGAAGGGAATAGGAAGAGAAATAAGGGAGAAGGAGGAATAGAGAAGGAAGGGAATAGGAAGAGAAATAAGGGAGAAGGAGGAATAGAGAAGGAAGGGAATAGGAAGAGAAATAAGGGAGGAGGAGGAATAGAGAAGGAAGGGAATAGGAAGAGAAATAAGGGAGAAGAAGGAATAGAGAAGGAAGTGAATAGGAAGAGAGATAAGGGAGAAGGAGGAATAGAGAAGGAAGGGAATAGAAAGAGAAATAAGGGAGAAGGAGGAATAGAGAAGGAAGGGAATAGGAAGAGAAATAAGGGAGGAGGAGGAATAGAGAAGGAAGGGAATAGGAAGAGAAATAAGGGAGAAGGAGGAATAGAGAAGGAAGGGAATAGGAAGAGAAATAAGGGAGGAGGAGGAATAGAGAAGGAAGGGAATAGAAAGAGAAATAAGGGAGGAGGAGGAATAGAGAAGGAAGGAATAGGAAGAGAAATAAGGAGAAGGAGGAATAGAGAAGGAAGGAATAGAAGAGAAATAAGGGAGGAGGAGGAATAGAGAAGGAAGGGAATAGGAAGAGAAATAAGGGAGGAGGAGGAATAGAGAAGGAAGGGAATAGAAAGAGAAATAAGGGAGAAGGAGGAATAGAGAAGGAAGGGAATAGGAAGAGAAATAAGGGAGGAGGAGGAATAGAGAAGGAAGGGAATAGAAAGAGAAATAAGGGAGGAGGAGGAATAGAGAAGGAAGGGAATAGGAAGAGAAATAAGGGAGAAGGAGGAATAGAGAAGGAAGGGAATAGGAAGAGAAATAAGGAGGAGGAGGAATAGAGAAGGAAGGAATAGGAAGAGAAATAAGGAGAAGGAGGAATAGAGAAGGAAGGAATAGAAAGAGAAATAAGGGGAGAAGGAGGAATAGAGAAGGAAGGGAATAGGAAGAGAAATAATGGAGTAGGAGGAATAGAGAAGGAAGGGAATAGGAAGAGAAATAAGGGAGGAGGAGGAATAGAGAAGGAAGGGAATAGGAAGAGAAATAAGGGAGAAGGAGGAATAGAGAAGGAAGGGAATAGGAAGAGAAATAAGGGAGGAGGAGGAATAGAGAAGGAAGGGAATAGGAAGAGAAATAACGGAGAATGAGGAATAGAGAAGGAAGGAATAGGGAAGAGAAATAAGGAGGAGGAGGAATAGAGAAGGGAATACGACGAGAAATAAGGGAGGTTGAGGAATAGTGAAGGAAGGGAATAGAAAGAGAAATAAGGGAGGAGGAGGAATAGAGAAGGAAGGGAATAGAAAGAGAAATAAGGGAGAAGGAGGAATAGAGAAGGAAGGGAATAGGAAGAGAAATAAGGGAGAAGGAGGAATAGAGAAGGAAGGGAATAGAAAGAGAAATAAGGGAGAAGGAGGAATAGAGAAGGAAGGGAATAGGAAGAGAAATAAGGGAGGAGGAGGAATAGAGAAGGAAGGGAATAGAAAGAGAAATAAGGGAGGAGGAGGAATAGAGAAGGAAGGGAATAGGAAGAGAAATAAGGGAGAAGGAGGAATAGAGAAGGAAGGGAATAGGAAGAGAAATAAGGGAGGAGGAGGAATAGAGAAGGAAGGGAATAGAAAGAGAAATAAGGGAGGAGGAGGAATAGAGAAGGAAGGGAATAGGAAGAGAAATAAGGGAGGAGGAGGAATAGAGAAGGAAGGGAATAGAAAGAGAAATAAGGGAGAAGAAGGAATAGAGAAGGAAGGGAATAGAAAGAGAAATAAGGGAGGATGAGGAATAGAGAAGGAAGGGAATAGGAAGAGAAATAAGGGAGAAGGAGGAATAGAGAAGGAAGGGAATAGGAAGAGAAATAAGGGAGGATGAGGAATAGAGAAGGAAGGGAATAGGAAGAGGAGAGAAGAAGTAATGGAGAAGAAGGAAATGGAGGAGGAAGGAGAGGCGACGATGGAGAGAAGAAGGAATAGAGAAGAGAATGGAGAAGGAAGGAGAGGTGGAGAAGATGAAGATAAGATGAGGATGAGGAAAAGTGAGGATGAAAATAATGATGATAGGATATTAGGTAAAGAGACATATGGAAAAAATGAATTAAGGAACGAATATATAAGTGAAAGAAAGATATACAAAAAAAAGGAATATAGGAACAAATGTCGTAAAGAAAAGGTGAATTTAAAAGAGAAAAAAAGTGAATTAAGTAAAAAATATCAGTGAGAAACATTTATTAGTAAAAAGGGAATTAAAAAAACGCATATCAGGGGGAAAAAACATATAGGAAAATTAAAAAGCAAATATCAGAAAAAAAATCATATATAAGTAAAAAAAAAAAAAAAAAAGAGATTAAAAAGCAAATATCAGGGAGTGAAAAATAAAAAAATAAAAAATATCCAGTCTTGATTTTTTCCTTCCCTTCCTTCCATAACTCCACCTCCCACACACTACCACCACCACCATCACCAACCACCTCCTCCTCCTCCTCCTCCACCTCCTCCTCCTCGGCCTGGAATTTCTGAAAGAGACTAAGTAGTAACGTGATTCTGCAAATACATTAGGTTTGAGGAAGAATGTCGGGGAAAAAGGTTGGCGGGGAGGAGGAAGAGGAAGGTTGAGGAGGAGAGGTGGGGAAGAGATATATATGAGGTGTTAGTGGGGAAGGCATTATGAGGAGGGGAGGAGAAGGAAGGGTGGGGAAGTGAGGTGGGGAGGAAATAGATGTGAGGGTGTTAGTGGGGGAGGCCATAGGAGGAGGAAGAAGAGAAATGTGGATGTGATAAAGAAGAAGAGGAGAGAGAAGTGCAGAGGCTTAGAAGAAGAAGAAGAGGAGGAGAAGGAAGAATGGAGAAATGGTAGAAGAGAAGTGTAGAGGCCTGAAAGAAGAAGAGGAGGAGGAGGAAGAATGGAGAAATGGTAGAAGAGAAGTGTAGAGGCCTGAAAGAAGAAGAGGAGGAGGAGGAGGAAGAATGGAGAAATGGTAGAAGAGAAGTGTAGAGGCCTGAAAGAAGAAGAGGAGGAGGAGGAGGAAGAATGGAGAAATGGTAGAAGAGAAGTGGTTTAGAAGAAAAAGAGGAGGAGGAGGAGGAAGAATGGAGAAATGGCAGAAGAGAAGTGTAGAGGCCTGAAAGAAGAAGAGGAGGAGGAGGAGGAAGAATGGAGAAATGGTAGAAGAGAAGTGGTTTAGAAGAAGAAGAGGAGGAGGAATGGAGAAACCGTAGAAAAGAATGGAGGAAAGAGAAGAGGTGGAACAGGTAAAGAGGGCAAACTACAAAGACGAGGAGAAATGGGGAAGGGATAGAGAAGAGAATAGAGAAGGGAGAAGAGATGGAAAGGGAGAAGAGAGGAAGAATTGGAGAAGAGATATATGTGGGGAAGGCAAATGAGGAGAAGAGGAGAGGAAGAAGAAGAGGTAGAGGAGATTGAAGGAAGGAGAAGAGGTGGATAGGACAGTATAAGGAGGAGAGAAGGATAAAAGAAGAAGAAGAAGAAGAGACAGAGAGAGAGAGAGAGAGAGAGAGAGAGAGAGAGAGAGAGAGAGAGAGAGAGAGAGAGAGAGAGAGAGAGAGAGCAAAAGAAAGAAGAGGAAGAAGGGAAGGATTAAGAGGAGGGATAAATGCAGTTCCTCCACTTAATCCTCCTCCTCTTCCTCTTCTTCTTTTTCTTCTTCCTCTTCCTCTTCCTATACCTCCAGCTGTCCTCAGTCCTCCCCTGTTTTCTTCCACTCGCCTTCCTCCTCCTCCTCCTCCTCCTCCTCCTCCTCTCCTTCTCTCAACAACACAATCGTTCTCTTCGGTCTTAATTATTTTCCACCGCATTAAAAAAAAGGGAATTAGAGAGAGAGAGAGAGAGAGAGAGAGAGAGAGAGAGAGAGAGAGAGAGAGAGAGAGAGAGAGAGAGAGAGAGAGAGAGAGAGAGAGAGAGAGAGAGAGAGAGAGAGAGAGAGAGAGAGAGTATTGGGAACGACTGAGAACTGAATTGAATGAAGGATTTTTAAACGTTCTTTTTTTACTCGTTTTTAGAGATCATTATTCAGAGCAAGAGAGAGAGAGAGAGAGAGAGAGAGAGAGAGAGAGAGAGAGAGAGAGAGAGAGAGAGAGAGAGAGAGAGAGCTGTGGGGTGTTTATATTTGTGTGTGTGTGTGTGTGTGTGTGTGTGTGTGTGTGTGTGTGTGTGTGTGTGTGTGTGTGTGTGTGCGTGCGGCTCAAATCACATAACAACTGATCCAATCTTCATTAATTAGCACTTTTAACCTTAATTGTTCGATGGAATTGCTGCTTTTGCGTTGATTTCAAACACACACACACACACACACACACACACACACACACACACACACGTAGCAAATATTCTTCCAGTCCAGAATTATTCGTTTTATTATTATTATTATTATATCTATCGCTCTCTCTCTCTCTCTCTCTCTCTCTCATCTATCTTCTATTCATCGCTTTCCTCATCTTCCTCCAGCCCTTAGAGAGACAAATGGAGAGAGAGAGAGAGTGAGAGAGAGAGAGAGAGAGAGAGAGAGAGAGAGAGAGAGAGAGAGAGAGAGAGAGAGAGAGAGAGAGAGAGAGAGAGAGAGAGAGAGAGAGAGATTTACATAGATTTACATAGAAAATCAGACCACATTAGACCCCATGGTCCAGACTTGGTGGTCTGTCCTAAACCTAAGTGATTTTACATTAATCAGAAGACTCCAAAACGTTGCATTTCTACTTTAGTTGATATTGTTGAAGGAAGTGACGGTCGAGCTTATTTTGAAGGAGTCAATCGTGTTACACTGGATCACTGACGGTGGAAGCTTATTCCATTCTCGCACTACAACGTTGGTGAAGAAAAATTTGGTGCAGTCTGAATTTACTTGTTCACATCTGAGTTTTACACCATTGTTCCTCGTGCGCAAAGTGTCATCGATCATAAACAATGTTGATCTGTCTACATTCGTGAAACCATTAAGTATTTTAAAACATTCGATCAGTTTTCCTCGGAGGCGACGTTTCTCAAGAGAGAACATGTTAAGGGTAGAAAGCATTTCTTCGTAGGATTTGTTGCGCAAGGAAGGGATCATTTTCGTTGCCCGACGCTGAACACCTTCTAAATTAGCAATAACCTTGTGCATGGTGGGAGACCAAAACTGTACCGCATATTCCAAGTGGGGTCTGACTAAACTGTTGTAGAGCGAGTACTACATCTTTATTCTTGAATACAAAGTTTCTTTTAATAATGCCCAACATTCTGTTCGCTTTATTTGCTGCATCGATGCATTGCTGTGAGAATTTGAGGTTTGACGCGATTTTGACCCCCAAGTCTTTGACGCATTGAACGCTTTTGAGTTTAACGCCGCGCATTTCGTATTCGAACTTCTTATTCCTCGTTCCAACTTGAAGGACCTGGCACTTGTTCACGTTAAAGGGCATCTCCCATCTATCCGACCAAGTTGAATTTTGTGCAAATCCTCTTGGAGGCTTGGCCTGTCTTCGTCAGTGAGAACAGAGTTGCCAATATTTGTGTCGTCTGCAAATTTACTACTGCGGTTATTGAGTCCAACATCCACGTCGTTGATGTAAATAATGAAGAGCACTGGGCCAAGGACTGAGCCCTGAGGACGCCACTAGTGACAGGCGCCCACTCTGAGTTAAATCCGTCAATCACTACTTTTGTTGTCTGTTGCTCAACCAATGCGATCCATTGGTTTACTTGACCGTCAATACCTATTTGCTTTAATTTGTAAAGTAATTTATGATGCGGGACTTTATCAAACGCTTGAAATCAAGATAGACTACGTCCAGTGATTTGCTTGTCATAAACCGTGAAGAGGTCGTTATAAAAGGTTAATAGGTTTGATAGGCAGGATCTTTTGTTTCGGAAGCTATGTTAGAGTCCTCAATCAATGAGTGGCTTTCAAGGTAATTCACAATTTTGTCTCTAATTATGCCCTCAAGTAGCTTACCTACAACCGAAGTTAGACTAATGGGCCTGTAATTACCTGGTACTTTTTGTCTCCTTTCTTGAAAATCGGTGTCACGTTAGCCTTTTTCCAATCTGAAGGGACGATGCCTTGTCGCAAGGACATATTGAATACGGTTGTGAGGAAGGAGAGTATTTCGCTCTTTGTTTCTTTCAGCAGAGTTGGATATACTTTGTCAGGTCCAGGACTTTTATTTGTTTTAAGTGAATGGAGAGCTTTAAGGACTTCATCGGTTGTTATTTCAAAATTAGGCAATGAATGCTCGAGATTTACAATAGTACTGGTGTTGGTGGTAGCGAGAGGAAAACTGTTAGTATTAAACACCGAGGAAAAGTAATTGTTTAAGAGGTTTGCAATGTGTTGGCTGTCAGTCACCAGTGCACCGTCGCTGTTTGTTAAAGGTCCAATACCACTTTTGATCGCCTTTCTGTTGTTTATGTAACTGAAGAAAGATTTCGGATTATTTTTACAGTTGGCTGCAATATTTTCTTCGTGTCTACGCTTTGCCTGACCTACTAGTCTTTTTACTCGTCGCCTGGCATCATTATAAAGTCTAATGTTTTCGGGCGTGCTTTGTTCTTTCTTTAACCTGTAAAACAATTTTCTCATTGACTGATTGTTTAATTTCGCTATTAAACCACGGTGGGCTTTATTAGTGTTAATTCGCTTCTCGCACAAGGGGACGAATGTGTTCTGCTGAGTGAGTAAGTGATTTTTAAGGCTTAGCCAGGCTTCCTCTACGTTGCCGTCATCTGATAGTTGTATTTCTGTTAGTTTTGTCGGATTTCTACGAAGTTAGCTCTTTGAAATTGGGCACCTTTACTTTATTTTCAGTCACTGATGATTGAGCTTTAATGTCGACGCGCACTAATTTATGATCGCAAGAACCGAGGTGTTCTCCTACCGTGACACTACTGATTAGGTTATCTTGGGTCGTTATAACAAGGTCGAGTATATTATTTTGTCGAGTTGGCTCAGAAACCATTTGGCTTAGATAATTTTCTTTCAGAAATTGATCATTCTATGTGACTCGCCTTCTGTACCTGACAGTGTCGCCCAGTCGATATGGGGGAGGTTAAAGTCTCCTAATATCAGTGAGTCGCTGTTATTAAGTGACTGCCTTAAGACGCTGTACATTTCAAGGTCGTCATCGAGTGATTGCCCGGGAGGTCTGTAGGTGACAGATATATTTAAGTTGACTTTTGCAATGTTTACTCGCACGCACAAATGTTCAACGTTACTGTTTCCCGGTGTTTTGTCAGTGGGTTGCAAATAGCTTTTGACATAAAGGGCGACGCCACCGCCTCTACGGTTTACACGATCTTTGTTGAAGAGTCTGTAGCCATCTATGTTGTATTCGGAACTTAAATCAATATTTGTGGTGTCGATAAATGTTTCGGTTATAGCAATTATGTCAAAATTTTCTGTTAAAGCAAGACATCTCAGTTCATCAAATTTGTTTCTTAGGCTACGCGCATTGAAACTAAGGATTTTTAAGTTATCTAGAGAGAGAGAGAGAGAGAGAGAGAGAGAGAGAGAGAGAGAGAGAGAGAGAGAGAGAGAGAGATTTACATTGATTTACATAGAAAATCAGACCCCATGGTCCAGACTAGGTGGTCTGTCCTTAAAAATTAAGTGAATCTACGTTAATCAGATGGCTCCAAAACGTTGCATTTCAACTCTAGTTAATATTAAGTTGAAGGAAGTGACGGTCGAGCTTGTTTTTGAAGGAGTCAATCGTGTTACACTGGACCACTGACGGTGGGAGCTTATTCCATTCTCGCACTACAACGTTGGTGAAGAAAAATTTGGTGCAGTCTGAATTTACTTGTCTATATTTGAGTTTTACGCCATTGTTCCTCGTACGCATAGTGTCATCGATCATAAACAATGTTGATCTATTCGTGAAACCATTAAGTATTTTAAAACACATTCGATCAGTTTTCCTCGGAGGCGACGTTATTCAAGAGAGAACATGTTAAGGGTGGAAGCCTTTACCTTTGCATGAGTTGAGGACCTGTTCGCATATTCAAATTGAGTCTGATTCTATGGTAGAGTGGAAGTATTACATCTTATTCTTGAATAAAAAGTTTCTTTTAATGAAGAATAAAGATGTAATACTTCCACTCTACAATAGTTTAGTCAGACCCCACTTGGAATATGCGGTACAGTTTTGGTCTCCCCACCATGCAAAGGACATTGCTAAATTAGAAGGTGTTCAGCGTCGGGCAACAAAAATGATCCCTTCCTTGCGCAACAAAGGAAGGAGAGAGAGAGAGAGAGAGAGAGAGAGAGAGAGAGAGAGAGAGAGAGAGAGAGAGAGAGAGAGAGAGAGAGAGAGAGAGAGAGAGAGAGAGTAAGTGTTATGAAAGGGACAAAAGTTATCTACGACCATGAAGCAACCACAAAAAAAAGACACACACACACACACACACACACACACACACACACACGTCAATAGTCGTTAACAGGTAACCAAAATTTTGCCCCGTACATAACCACAAAATTTATATAGTCATCAATAGCCTTGTCTGTCTCTGTCTATCTATCTATCTATCTATCGATCTATCTATCTGTCTGTCTGTCTGTCTATGTAACTCACTTTCTGTCTATCTCTTCCATTCTCTTTCATTATTCATCTATATCTGTATCTATCTCTCTATCCATCTATCTGTATGCCTATCTGTCTGTTGTTATCTATTCGTCTATCTATCAGTCCGTCTATACATTCATTTGTTTACCTCCTGTATATTTTTTTTTCTATATATCTCATTAATCTTGTATCCTTTTTGTGTCTATCTGTAAATTTGCCTTTGTGTCTGTCTGTCAATATATCTATCTATCTTAATGTTACACTGAAGGTTTGTCTGTCTATTTTTTATCTATCCATTTATCAGTGTCTTTCTATCTATCTTTCTATTAGTTATCTATTTATCTATCAGTCAATCTTTATCTGTCATTAACTATCAATATTATCTATCAATCCTTATATTTGTCTACCATTCATCTATCAATCTATATCTATCTATCTATCTATCCATCTATCAATTTACGGCTCAATTCGTGTACTCTCAAAATCTTTCAACACATAACAATTTCAAAGGCTTTTTTTTTATTCGTTCAGTCATCGAACAAAAAAAAATAGTGTACCGTTGAAAGGAAAGATTTAAATTTTTACGCCCCGCGCGATTATTAGAGTTGCCGCTCCTCTCCTCGCGATCATTTCCCGTTTTTTTTTATGGTAATGGTCAGAAGTTTTCGCTCGGTTTCAGATGCGTTCGCTCGGAGGATGGAAAGCAGCGAAATGCCAATCAGACCCGAACGTGTTGACGGCGGGCGACGGGCGATGCGAACTGACACAGACTGATCGTTTTTGGGAAGTGAAGAGAAATGAGAGAATGGGAAGATATGAAGTGAAAGAAAGGGAAGAAAGGGAGAATAGAAGAATGAGAAGGTAAGTTATGTGTGAATGAATGGGAGAATGTAAAGTGAATGAAAGGGAAAGAAAGAAAATAGGGAGATGAAATGAAGAATAGAAGAATAAGAGGTAAGTTGTTTGTGAAAGAGTGGGAAGAAGAAAGGAAAGAAAGGGAGACTAGAATTTTTTTTTTTTTTACAACAAAGGAGGCAGCTCAAGGGCACAAAAAAAAGAAAACAATAATAAAAAAAGCCCGCTGCTCCCAAAAAGAATTAAAAGAGGTGGCCGAAAGAAAGATCAATTTCGGGTGGAGAGGTGTCCTGATACCCTCCTCTTGAAAGAGTTCAAGTCGTAGGCAGGAGGAAATACAGATGAAGGAAGATTGTTCCAGAGTTTACCAGCGTGAGGGATGAAAGAGTGAAGATGCTGGTTAACTCTTGCATAAGGGGTTTGGACAGTATAGAGATGAGCATGAGTAGAAAGTCGTGTGCAGCGGGGCCGCGGGAGGGGGGAGGCATGCAGTTAGCAAGTTCAGAAGAGCAGTCAGCGCGGAAATATCGATAGAAGATAGAAAGAGAGGCAACATCGCGGCGGAATTTAAGAGGTAGAAGGCTATCAGTAGGAGGAGGAGAGCTGATGAGACGAAGAGCCTTAGACTCCACTCTGTCCAGAAGAGCTGTGTGAGTGTAGCCCCCCCACACGTGAGATGCATACGAGGGCGGACAAGGCCCCTGTATATGGATAGCAACTTCGCGGGGGAGAAGAACTGGCGGAGACGATACAGAACGCCCAACGTCGAGGAAGCTGATTTTTTAGCAAGAGAGGAGATATGAAGTTTCCAGTTGAGATTTTGAGTTAAGGATAGATCGAGGATGTTTAGTGTTGAAGATGGTGACAGCTGAGTGTTGTCGAAGAATATTGGATAGGTGTTTGGAAGATTGTGTCGAATTGATAGGTGGAGAAATTGAGTTTTTGAGGCTTTGAAGGACACAAGGTTCCTTCTGCCACAATCGGAAATGATAGCAAGGTCTGTGGTTAAGCGTTCTGCAGCCTCCAGTCTGGAGTCGTGTACTTCCTGTTGTGATGGTCTTCTATTGAAAGAAGTTGAATAATACAGAGTGGAGTCGTCGGCGTATGAGTGGACAGGCCAGTTTGTTATGGAAAGAAGATTATTGATGAATGGAAGAGAGTGGGTGATAGGACAGAGCCCTGTGGAACCCCACTGCTGATAGGTTTAGGGGAAGAGCAGTGACCGTCTACCACCGTAGAGATAGAACGGCCGGAAAGGAAACTGGAGATAAAGGAACAGAGAGAGGAATAGAATCCGAAAGAGGGCAGTTTAGAAAGCAAAGACTGGTGCCAGACTCTATCGAAGGCTTTCGAGATGTCTAGCGCAACAAAGAAAGTTTCACCGAAACGGCTAAGAGAGGATGACCAAGAGTCAGTTAAGAGAGCAAGAAGATCGCCAGTAGAACGCCCCTTGCGGAATCCATACTGGCGATCAGATAGAAGGTTAGAAGTGGAAAGGTGCTTTTGAATCTTCTGGTTAAGGATTGATTCAAAAGCTTTAGATAGACAGGAAAGTAAAGCTATAGGGCGGTAGTTTGAGGGATTGAAACGGTCACCCTTCTTAGGCACAGGCTGTACAAAGGCATACTTCCAGCAGGAAGGAAAGGTAGATGTTGATAGGCAGAGACGAAAGAGTTTGACCAGGCAGAGTGTAATAAGAATAATAATGAGAAGGTATGTTATATGTATGAAAGAGAGGGAATAAAGAAAGAAGGAAAGAGAGAGAGAGAGAGAGAGAGAGAGAGAGAGAGAGAGAGAGAGAGAGAGAGAGAGAGAGAGAGAGAGAGAGAGAGAGAGAGAGAGAGAGAGAGAGAGAGAGAGAGAGAGAGAGACCTTGATACTATTAGAGAAACCGTGTACGAATTCAGGGAGAAAACTGTTGTACACACACACACACACACACACACACACACACACACACACACACACACACACACACATACACGCACACTCACACACAAGAACAGAAGCGGATAAAAACAAACAAGAACACAATTTCTGGAACGAACGAAAAAAAAATCTAATTAGGGACGGAAATAATGACCTTCCGTTTTTTTCTTAATTACGTGAACAAGATTTTTTTTTTTTCCTTGATCGCTCACTTCATTAGATTCTTCTTTTTTTTTCAACTGGCAAATTCCTTTTCAATCGAGAGCATTCGAGTATAAAAAAGAAATTAATCAATAAATAAAACACGCTCTTTGTACGCACTTGAATGTAGTAATTATTTGGCAGTAGCTTTTATAATTAGCGTCAATATTATACTCAATGGCGGTAATATTGCCATCATCAGCCTCATTTTTGCTTATAATAATGATAGTAATAGTAATAATAATAATAATAATAATAATAATAATAATAATAATAATAATAATAATAATAATAATAACAATAATAATAATGATAATAATAACAACAACACTCAGCTGTCACCTTCTTCAACACTAAATATCCTCGAGAGAGAGAGAGAGAGAGAGAGTTGTTGACATTAAATACGGCAGCAATATCCGTAACTCTCATGTTTTCGCTCTATTTCAATCTCTATCAATCAGCGCCTCGATCTATCAGTCTCTCTCTCTCTCTCTCTCTCTCTCTCTCTCTCTCTCTCTCTCTCTCTCTCTCTCTCCCTCTCGATTGATTTTTCTGTATTTTCTTGTTTTTCTCTTTCTTATCTTTCTTTTTCCTTACTTTATCCTCTCTCGTAAATTTTGGATAACATTTATTTTCTCTCTGTGGTAAATTTTCGTTAGCACATTCCGTCTCATTCTCTCTCGCTCGCTCGCCCGCCCGCAAGCCCGCACGCCCGCACGCCCACTTTCTCCCATTTTTCTTTATTCCTAAATTTAAACTCTCATGGGTCGTTCTTAGGGGGAAAAAATAGTGAGTTGTGTGCGCTTTTTTTTTTTCTATATATTTGTCGTGTTTTTGCTTGTGTTATGGTAGTAGTAGTAGTAGTAGTAGTAGTAGTAGTAGTAGTAGTAGTAGTAGTTGTTGTTGTATTTATAGTTTTTATGGCGGTAAAGACAATAACACTAATAATAATAATAATAATAATAATAATAATAATAATAATAATAATAATGATAATAATAATAATAATAATTCTACTACTACCACCAACACCAACAACAACAACAACCTTCACACACACACACACACACACACACACACACACACACACACACACACACACACACACACACACACACACACACACACACACACACACACACACACACCTTTTGTCTCTCTCACGCACCATCATCATATATATTTTTTTCCTCCTCTATCGTCACCATTTTTTATCCTCACACACACACACACACACACACACACACACACACACACACACACACACACACACACACACACACACACGCCCACGCCCACGCCCACGCCCACGCCCACGCACACACTTTTTAATAGTTTCCAGTTCGTAACAAGCGCTGACCGAAAGAAAGCAATGAAGGGATGATATTTTCCTCCTTTGCCTTGATCGCCTCGTAAATAGAACGACCAAACCTTTTCCGAGCACTTGTCCGTCACACACGCTTGAAGGGAAGGCATGAATGGGAAGGGAGGGGAAGGGAAAGGATGTGAATGGGAAGGGAAGGAAAGGGAAAGGAAGGGAAGGGAAGGGAAGGAAAGGGAAGGCAAAGAAATTAATGGGAAGGGAGGGGAAGGGAACAGAAAGGAAAGAAATGGGAAGAGAAGGCAAGGAAATGAATTGGAAGGGAAGGGAAGGGAAGGGAAAGGAAAGAAAGGAATGGGAAGGGAAGAGAAAGGAAAGAAAGGAATGGGAAGGGAAGGGAAGGAAATTAATGGAAAGGGAGGGAAAGGGAGAGGGAATGAATGGAAAGGGAGAGGAAATGAATGGGGAGGGAAGGCAAGGAAATGAATGAGAAGGGAGGGGAAGGGAAGGAAATTGATGGGAAGGGAGGGGAAGGAAAGGGAAGTGAAGAGAAAGAAAGGGATGGAAAGGAATGGATAAAGAGAGGAAAGGAAGGAAATGAATGGGAGGAGAAGGGATGGTTAAGGAAAGGACGGGAAAGGAGTGGAAGGGAAGGGAAGGGAATGCAGGGAATAGAAAGGAATGGGAGGGGAAGGAATGGGATAGCAAGGGTACGGAAGGGAAACGCAAAAAAAAGAAGGAAAGGAAGGAATGGGAAGGGAAAGGCAAGAAAAAGAAGGAAAGGAAGGAATGGGAAGGGAAGGGCAAGGAAAAGAAGGAAGGAAAGGAAGGAATGGGAAGGGAAAGGCAAGAAAAAGAAGGAAAGGAAGGAATGGGAAGGGAAGGAAAGAGAAGGAAGTGAAAGGAAGGAATGGGAAGGGAAGGGCAAGGGATGAGAACGAGAGAAAAGGGAACGGAAAGGAATGAATGGTGAGGGAAGGGAAAGGCAAGGAAGGGAAGGAAAGGTAAAGGTTATCAATTCTACTTTGTGTTTAAAATCTAATAGGCCTACAATTCACACATTTTTCCCCTATACACGAGTTTCGACGAAAAAAAAGTTAGTTTGATCATTATAAATGTTATCAAGTCCACATTATGTCTTCAAAATCTAATCCAGTTCACATTTTTTTTTTTTTTTAGCATTGAATAAAAAATGGAGTATTATTATTTAAGTTGTTTTTGTTATTGCTTTTTTTTAGCAGAGGAAGCAGTTCAAGGGCAAAAAAAATAATGAAAAAAAAGCCCACTACTGTTATTGTTGTTGTTGTCGTTGTTGTTCACTGTATACTATTTCAGAAACTTTGTGTCTCTAAAATTTTATCCAGTTCACATTTCTTTTCATAGCATCGAACTAAAAACATTGTTATTATTGTTTGTTTGTTTTTCACGGCATGTTAACACAATAGGTGTCTTCAAAATATCATCCAATTCACTTTTTCTCTGTATCGATTTTAAAATGTGGGTCCAATGGACCGTATTGGCTATACAGGCAGCGCCACACGTGGCCACTCAGTGAACTGTCAAAGCAGTACTTTCCATAGAACTCAAGTTCTGTACTAGAGTGCGTCTGAGGCTGCCTCCAGGATACAAGGCTTTGGTGCCGCCACCGCTCCAAGCCAACGACTGCACAAAGTTTACTCCAACCCGATTTCCTGAGTCTACTAATTGACATGGAGAAAAACTGAAATCGGGCAGGAGTGAAGTGTGTGCAATCATTGGCTTGGGGCGACGGCGGCACCATGGACGTGTATCCCTGAGACAGCCTCAGATGCCTCTATGGAAAATTCAGCTTGGAGTTGAGTGGCCACATGTAGCGCTGCCTGTATAGCCAATACTGTCCATTGTCCAATTATTCCAGAAACTGTCTAAAATCTCATCCAATCCCTTCTTTTCCCTTAGCATCGATCTAGGAATGTGCGTATTATCGTTGTTATTATATTTTTCACTCTGCGTATTATTCCAGAAACTTTGCGTCCTTAAATTCTCACCCAGTTCATTTTTTTCCTTAGCTTCGATTCAGAAATATGAGTGTAATTGTTTTCAGTTTTTTTCCCAGTCTGCAAATTATTCCAGAAACTTTGCGTCCTTAAATTCTCATCCAATTCATTTTTTTCCTTAGCTTCGATTCTGAAATGTGAGTGTAATCGTTTCCAGTTTTTTTCTCAGTCTGCAAATTATTCCAGAAACTTTCACATCTCATAATTTAAAACAACTACGAGTGAAATGATCTCGCCCGGCTTTGTCACGCTGCAGGTCGCCCACAGACATATCAGGATTTTTGTGTTTGTCTTTTTTTTATTCTTTTTCACTAAACTATTTGAAGTTAATTTTACTGCAGCATTGAAAACATGGAAGAGTGTGTGTGTGTGTGTGTGTGTGTGTGTGTGTGTGTGTGTGTGTGTGTGTGTGTGTGTGTGTCGTTATTTGCGTCCAGTCACTGTGCAAACAACTCTAGTAAATACCAATGTTGTTGTTGTTGTTGTTGTTGTTGTTGTTGTTAATGTTGTTGTTGTTAGCGAATTTCGAGAGTATGAACATGTCTAGTATTTCGTATTTTAATTGTTCTTACTCTAAAACTCTCCTACTTCAGAGCTTTTTACCTTCATTTCTTTAATTATTCCCATCCTGTAGACATTTTTTTTTAACTTCTTAGCAGTTGTTGTTGTTGTTGTTAATGCTGCTGTTGTTAGCGAATTTCGAGAGTATGAACATGTGTAGTATTTCGTATTTTAATTGTTCTTACTCTAAAACTCTCCTGCTTCAGAATTTTTTACCTTCATTTCTTTAACTATTCCGAGCCTGTACCAGTTGTTGTTGTTATTGTTGTTGTTGTTGTTGTTGTTGATCCTTTTAGCGATATCCGAAAGTCTGTCCATCTGTATTTCGTTTTTTAATTATTCTCTCATACACGAACGCTCTTCCGAACTCATTTCAGTGCGATATTTTAGGCACGGAAGGAGTAGATCATTATTCTCTACACAAGCTACTTAGACATCTTTTTTACCGCTGAATTAAAAAGAAGGTAGCTATGCGTCATTATCTGAGTCCAGTCCTTCCGCAAGCTACTTAAGATGTTTCTTTTATTGTCGTTTTATTCCGAAATTATGAGCATATCAGTACTTTTTTTATTCCTATCACTTTCCAAGCTATTTTATTTTACCGATGAAATAAAATGTAGACATAATTTTTTTGTTTTTTTTATCATTTTTAGACAATTTCGAGCGTACAGGCGTATAAATGTTTCGTTTTATATCATTTTTTGACAATTTCGAGCGTACAGGCGTATAAGTGTTTCGTTTTATATCATTTTTAGACAATTCTGAGCGTACAGGCGTATAAGTGTTTCGTTTTATATCATTTTTAGACAATTTCGAGCGTACAGGCGTATAAGTGTTTCGTTTTATATCATTTTTTGACAATTTCGAGCGTACAGGCGTATAAGTGTTTCGTTTTATATCATTTTTTGACAATTTCGAGCGTACAGGCGTATAAGTGTTTCGTTTTATATCATTTTTTGACAATTTCGAGCGTACAGGCGTATAAGTGTTTCGTTTTATATCATTTTTAGACAATTCCTGGAGCATGGACGCGACAGTGTTTTGTTTTTCATTCCCATCACTCGACAAACCATTTCAGCTTGGCATTAACAACAGGTAACATTGCGTCATTGCTGAGTCCAGTCGCAACGCACACTACTTATCATCTTTTTTTCATTCCGAACGTACGAACATTTCTCTATTCTTATTACAACTCCGGAAACTTTTTATCCTTGGTATTAAACGTAGATAGCAATGCGTCATTATTTTTTTTTTCTACATGAAGGATGCGGCTCAAGGGCAACAAAAAGAGTACAAGAAAAAAAAAAGCCCGCTACTCGCCGCTCCCACAAAGCTTAGTCACAACGCAAACTACTTCAAAATTACTATCTTTTTATCTTTTTTTTTTTATTCCAAAGTTATGAGCATATCAGTACTTCTTTATTCCTGCCACTTTGCAAATTATATCATGGTGGCATTAAAAGGTTGGTAACACTGCTCCATTATCTGAGGGCAGTCACACTACAAGCTACTTCACAATTACTATCTTTTTTTCTTTTTTTATTCCAAAGTTATGAGCGTATCAGTACTTTTTATATTCCTGCCACTTAGCAAATTATTTCAAGGTGGCATTAAAAGGTTGGTAACACTGCACCATTATCTGAGGGCAGTCACATTACAAGCTACTTCACAATTAATATCTTTTTATCCTTTTTTTTATTCCAAAGTTATGAGCAAATCAGTACTTTATATATTCCTGCCACTTAGCAAATTATTTATGGTGGCATTAAAAGGTTGGTAACACTGCACCATTATCTGAGGACAGTCACATTACAAGCTACTTCACAATTAATATCTTTTTATCCTTTTTTTTATTCCAAAGTTATGAGCAAATCAGTACTTTTTTTATTCCTGCCACTTTGCAAATTATTTCATGGTGGCATTAAAACGGTTGGCAACACTGCACCATTATCTGAGGGCAGTCACACTACAAGCTACTTCACAATTAATATTTTTTTATCCTTTTTTTATTCCAAAGTTATGAACGTATCAGTACTTTTTATATTCCTGCCACTTAGCAAATTATTTATGGTGCCATTAAAACGGTTGGTAACACTGCACCATTATCTGAGGGCAGTCACATTACAAGCTACTTCACAATTACTATCTTTTTTTCTTTTTTTATTCCAAAGTTATGAGCAAATCAGTACTTTTTATATTCCTGCCACTTTGCAAATTATTTATGGTGGCATTAAAACGGTTGGTAACACTGCACCATTATCTGAGGGCAGTCACATTACAAGCTACTTTCACAATTACTATCTTTTTTTCTTTTTTTATTTCAAAGTTATGAGCAAATCAGTACTTTTTTTATTCCTGCCACTTTGCAAATTATTTCATGGTGGCATTAAAACGGTTGGTAACACTGCACCATTATCTGAGGGCAGTCACACTACAAGCTACTTCACAATTAATATTTTTTTATCCTTTTTTTTTATTCCAAAGTTATGAGCGTATCGGTACTTTTTATATTCCTGCCACTTGGCAAATTATTTCATGGTGGCATTAAAAGGTTGGCAACACTGCACCATTATCTGAGGGCAGTCACACTACAAGCTACTTCACAATTAATATTTTTTTATCCTTTTTTTTTATTCCAAAGTTATGAGCGTATCGGTACTTTTTATATTCCTGCCACTTTGCAAATTATTTCATGGTGGCATTAAAAGGTTGGTAACACTGCACCATTATCTGAGGGCAGTCACACTACAGGCTACTTCACAATTACTATCTTTTTATCCTTTTTTTTATTCCAAAGTTATGAGCAAATCAGTACTTTTTTTATTCCTACCACTTTGCAAATTATTTCATGGTGGCATTAAAAGGTTGGTAACACTGCACCATTATCTGAGGGCAGTCACACTACAAGCTACTTTAAATGTATCTCTCTAATCTTTTTTATAACGAACGTGTGAACTTTTTTATTCTTATCGCTCCGGAAGCTCTTTTACTGTTGAATTAAGAGCAGATTACATTGAGTCATTATTTGGGTTTAGTCGCAACCCACACTACTTCGAAGCTGAAATCATTTTTATAGCTATCTTTTAACTTCAAAATTATAAGCATGTCTTTATTTGAGTCCTTGCACTTTCCAAGCTATTTTATTTCACCGTTGAATTAAAAAGTAGCTAGCATTGCGTCATTATCTGAGTCCAGTCGCTCCGCAAACTACTTCAAATGTCTCTTTTTTTTTTGTCGTATTATTCCTGAAATTATGAGCATATCAGTACTTTTTTTTATTCCTATCATTTTCCAAGCTATTTTATTTCACCGTTGAAGTAAAATGTAGGCAGCGTTGCGTCATTATCTGAGTCCAGTCGCTCCACATACTACTTCAAATGTCTCTTTTATTGTCGTATTATTCCCGAAATTATGAGCATGTTGGTACTTTTTTGTTAATTCCTTGCACTTTCCAAGCTATTTTATTTCACCGTCGAATTAAAATGTAGGTGGTATTGCGTCACTATCTGAGGGTAGTATCCCCGCAAACTACTTCAAATGTCTCTTTTTTTTGTCGTATTATTCCGAAATTATGAGCATATCAGTACTTTTCAATTCCTATCACTTTCCAAGCTATTTTATTTTATCGTTGAATGAAAAAGTAGGCAGCTTTGCGTCACTATCTGAGTCAGTCGCCCCGCAAACTACTTTAAATGTCTCTATTTTTTTTTTTTATTCTGAGTGTATGAACATTTTTTTCATTGTTACCACGCCGAAAACTGTTTTACCGTTGAATAAGAGGTAGTTAACACTGCGTAATTAATTGTTTGAGCTTAGTGGAAACGTAAATTACTTCAAAATCACTCTCTTTATTGTAATCTTTTTTTTATTTTTAAGTTATGAGCATATCAGTACTTTTTTCTCTCACTTTACAAATTATTTACTTCACCGTGACACATACAAGTAGGTATCTATCTGCGTAAGTATCTGAGTACAGTCACTTCACAGTCTACACCAAATATCTCTCTAATAATATTTTTTTTTTATTCCGAGGGCATTATTTTTTTTTTTTTTTTTTTTAATTCCTATCACGCCGGAAGCTATTTCACCGTCAAATTAAAAGTAGGCAACACTGCGTAAGTATTTGGGTTTAGCGGCAACGCACACTACATCAAAATTAATACCCTTTTTATTCTGAATTGATGAGCATATTGTGGTATTTTGTATTACTGTCATTTTGCAAACTATTTATTACACCGTTGAATTAAAAAGTAGATAGAACTGCGTAATTATCTGAGCCCATTCGCTCCACAAACTACTACGCGCAATAACTCTTTTACTTTTATGTTTATTCAGAGCGTATCTTTATTTTTTTTTTATGGCTATACTCCGGAAACTGTTTTACCGTCGAATTAAAAGCAGGTAACAGTGCGTCATTATTTGAGTTTAGTCGCCACCCACACTACTTGGAAGCTGGTATCATTTTTATTTTTTTTATTGCAAAGTTATGAGCATACCAGTCTTTTTTTCTTCCTTTCACTCTACAAACTATTTATTTTAACGTTGAATTAAAGACCGGGTAACGTTGCGTCCTTGTTTAAAGTACAGTCACTCTACAAACTGCTTTAGATATTTATTTTATACTTTTTTTTTATTCCGAAATTATGAGCATGGTCCAGTCCAGTCCAGTCCAGTCCCGTCCCGTCCCGTCCAGTCCAGTCCAGTCCAGTCCCGTCCCGTCCCGTCCGGTAGTAGGCGTGGGATTGCCTTTCTAACGGCTCCCACTTATGGTCCTTGTTCTTGTTTCTTGATATTGCTTGGCGTTGTTGTGTCTTTTAGTCTTGGTGAATTTTCTTTTTTCTTTATGTTGTTGTACTTTTTTCTTCGTATCACCTTGCGAATCATTTCAGTGGGGCATTAAAGAGTAGGCAACCGCGTAAATATCTGAGTCCATTCGCTCCGCAGAGTACTTTAAATATATCTTTTTAGTCTCTTTCTTTTATATATATATTTTTTTATTCCGAAATTATGAGCATGGTAGTACTTTTTTTCCTCGTATCATCTTGCGAATTATTTCATTGTGGCATCAAAAAGCCGCGTAAATATCTGAGTCCATTCGCTCCGCAGAGAACTTTAAATAAATCTCTTTAATATTATCTTTTATTCCGAGTGTGTGAACTTTTCTTTTAATTCCAATCACCCCGGAAACTGTTTTACCATTGAATTGAAAAAGGTAACACTGCTGCGCGATAATTTGAGTTAAGCAGCAACGTAAATTACTTCAAAATTAACCTCTCTTTATGTAATCTTTTTTCATTCCAAAGTTGTGATCATAAGTACTTTTTTATGCATGTCACTTCGTAATCTACTTTCCGTTGAATTAAAAAAAGGTAGGTACATTGCGTCATCATCTGATCGCATCTCATCGCAAACTACTACAAATATATATCTTCAAACTATTCATTCTGAGTGTATGATTTTTTTTTTTTTATCCCTAGCTCTCTGGAAACTGTTTTACTGTCGAATTAATAACCATAACACCACGTAGCTATTTGGGTTTAGCGGAAGTGTAAACTACTTCAAAATTAACACCTTTTTCTGTAATCTTTTTTTTATTCCAAAGTTATTAGCTGCTGTCGAATTATTAATGGTAACACCACGTAACTATTTGGGTTTAGCGGCGGTGTAAACTACTTCAAAATTAATACCTTTTTCTGTACTCTTTTTTTATTCCAAAGTTGTGAGCATATCAGTACTTTCTTATTCCTGTCACTTTGCAATCTAATTTACCGTTGAATTAAAAAAAAAAGTAGGTACATTGCGTCATCATCTGATCGCATCTCATCGCAAACTACTACAAATATATATCTTCAAACTATTCATTCTGAGTGTATGATTTTTTTTTTCATTCCTAGCTCTCTGGAAACTGTTTTACTGTCGAATTAATAACCGTAACACCACGTAGCTATTTAGGTTTAGCGGCGGTGTAAACTACTTCAAAATTAACACCTTTTTCTGTAATCTTTTTTTTTATTCCAAAGCTATGAGCATGTCAGTACTATTTTTATTTTTTTTTATTCATGTCACTGAGCAATCTAATTTACCGTTGAATTAAAAAAAATAGCACCCAACAGTCCGTCATAATCTGAGTCCATTCGCACCGCAGACTACTACAAATATATCCTTCTCTCCACCCCTCCACCCCTATAGTATACCTTCCCTCCACCTCCTCCACTTCTCCATTCCCCTCCCCCTTTATACCTTCCCTCCACCCCTTCATCCCTCCACTTTTTCCTATCTCTTTTAACTCTATTCTGAGTGTATGATTTTCTTTTTTTCATCCCATCCCTTCATCCCTATAGTATACCTTCCCTCCACCTCCTCCACTTCTCCATTTCCCTCCCCCTTTTATACCTTCCCTCCACCCATTCACCACTCCACTTTTTCTGTCTCTTTAAACTCTTTATTCTGAGTGTATGATTTTCTTTTTTTCATCCCATCCCTTCATCCCTATAGTATACCTTCCCTCCACCACCTCCACCTCCACTTCTCCATTCCTCCCCCCTTTATACCTTCCCTCCACCCATTCACCACTCCACTTTTTTTCTATCTCTTTAAACTCTTTATTCTGAGTGTATGATTTTTTTTTTTTTCATACCTACCTCTCCGGAAACTGTTTTGCCGTCGAATTAAAAGTAGATAACAATACTGCATAATTATTTGAGTCCAGTCGGTCCGCAAACTACTTCACATATCTCTTTTTATCTTTTTGTATTCGGTAGAGTATGTTTTTTTTCATGATTATGCTCTGGAAACTGTTTTACCGTCGAATTGTAGGTAGATAACAGTGCGTCATTATTTGGGTTTAGTAGCAACGCAAACTACTTCACATATCTCTTTATATCTTTTTGTATTCGGTAGAGTATGTTTTTTTCATGATTATGCTCTGGAAACTGTTTTACCGTCGAATTAAAAGTAGATAACACCGCTTAATTATTTGAGGAAAGTCGGTCCGCAAACTACTTGAAATATCTCTTTTTATCTTTTTGTATTCGGTAGAGTATGTTTTTTTTCATGATTATGCTCTGGAAACTGTTTTACTGTCGAATTGAAGGTAGATAACAGTGCGTCATTATTTGGGTTTAGTAACAACGCAAACTACTTCACATATCTCTTTATATCTTTTTGTATTCAGTAGAGTATGTTTTTTTCATGATTATGCTCTGGAAACTGTTTTACCGTCGAATTAAAGGTAGGTAACAATGTATAATTATCTGAGTCCAGTCGGTCCGCAAACTACTTCAAATATCTCTTTTATCTTTTTGTATTCAGAGCGTGTTTTTTTTTTATGTGTGATTATACTCTGGAAACTGTTTTACCGTCGAATTTAAAGTAAGTAACAGTGTTGCGTAATTAATTTGGGTTTAGTAGCAACGCAAAGTACTTCAAATATCTCTTTATATCTTTTTGTATTCAGGAAAGTATGGTTTTTTTTTTCATGATTATACTCTGGAAACTGTTTTACCGTCGAATTAAAGGTAGGTAACGATGTCATTATTTGCTTTTAGTCGCAACGCAAACTACTTCAAATATCTCTTTTATCTTTTTGTATTCAGGAAAGTATGTTTTTTTTTCATGATTATACTCTGAAAACTATTTTACCGTCGAATTAAAGGTAGGTAACGATGTCATTATTTGCTTTTAGTCGCAACGCAAACTACTTCAAATATCTCTTTTATCTTTTTTGTATTCAGAGCGTGTGTGGTTTTTTTTTCATGATTATACTCTGGAAACTGTTTTACCGTCGAATTTAAAGTAAGTAACAGTGCTGTGTCATTATTTGGGTTTCGTCACAACGCAAAGTACTTCAAATCTCTGTTTTATCTTCCTTCTAAAACCCTTTCGAGCTGGGGGGGGGGGGGGTGTCAATACAGGAAGCAGCTCAAGGTCAACAAAGAGAAGGTGTCTTTAAAATAGTAATCCCGCTAATCACTCCTGTAAAAGATGAAGTTAACGGTGGCCAAAAGAGAGTTCATTTTCGAGTATAAACATTTCAGTATATATTTTTTTTTTTATTCTTCTCTAAAATCTATTCCAACTCCATTTTATTGCGCCGTTAAAAGAATGCAAATGCGTATAATTATCAAAGTCCAGCGGCCACTAACGCTAACTGCTTCAAAAAAAAAAAATTCATCTTTTTTAGTGTATTTTCGAGGTCATAATCGTGTCAGCCTTTTGCGTTGTTAATATTTCTTTAATTTTCTCTCACGCCGCAAACTCTTTCAAAACCCTTATTCTTTTTTTGTTCATCATTAAGAGTGTAAATTATGTCAATGTAGTGTGTTGTTATTCTCATCACTCCGCATATTATTTCAAAACATCTATCTTTTTAATAATTTGGAGTGTGTATATTGTTTCCGTATTTTGTTTCTTTATTTGTATCATCCGCAAATTATTTCAGTGCATTCATTTTTTCTAATAATTCCGAGTGTGTTCTATTATTCTTATCAATCTGCTACTTATTTCAAAACATTCATCTTTTTAATCATTTTGAGTGTGTAAATTGTTTCCGTATTTTGTTTCTTTATTCTTATCCGCAAATTATTTCAGTACATTTATCATTTTTTTTAATAATTCCGAGTGTGTTTTATTATTCTTATCAATCCGCATATTATTTCAAAACATCTATCTTTTTTAATAATTTGGAGTGTGTATTATTCTTTCTGTATGTTGCTTCATTATTCTTCTCATCCGCAAATTATTTCAAACGCTCATCTTTTTTAATAATTCCGAGTGGGTGAATTGTATCATTGTTATCATTCTTATCACTCCTCTAATTACTTCAAAACATTTATCTTTTTAATAATTTCGAGTGGGTGAATGATATCAGTCTTTCGTTTCATCATTCTTATCAATCCGCAAATTACCTCAAAACATTTATCTTTTTAATAATTTCGTGTGGGTGAACTATATCAGTCTTTCGTTTAATTATTCTTATCACTCCACAAATTACTTCCCACGCCTTTCATCGCAGCACTAAAGGGAAGTCATTGTGTAGCAGCATAAGTATTCAAATCCACCCGCCAAGCAAACAGATTCGAATACCTTATATATGCGAATCTCTTTTAGTCACGTTCCACACTTTTTAATCACCTGTAATCAGATGTATTATTTCTGCTTGATTCAAATCCCGCTAATCTCTTATCCAGTACTACTTTGATCCCCTATCTAAGTTCTTATCTCACACAATCAAATACACCCGTTTATACTTGATTCAAATCCCACTAATCTCTTATCCAGTACTACTTTGATCCCCTATCTAAGTTCTTATCTCACACAATCACATACACCCGTTTATACTTGATTCAAATCCCACTAATCTCTTATCCAACACTATTTTTATACCCTATCCAAGAATTTACTTATCTCTTATTCAAATACATAATTCTTCAATACTTCAACACTAGTTTTTTGTTCCCTATTCAACTACTTCCTTATCCTTCTTATTCAAATACATTTCTTTAATACTCCTATACTTCAGTTTTTCTTTAATCCCTGTCCAAGTACTTCCTAATCTCTCATGCTCAATTATATGTTATTTTATACTTATATTTCAGTGCTCCAATACTTCTTTATCCTCTATGCAAGACAGGTACTTCCTTATCTATCTTTCTAACTCAAATACGTTATCTTATACCTCAATTTCAATACTTTCATACTTCCTTAAGCCTTACACAAGTACTTCCTTATATCTCTGTCTCTCTCTCTCTCTTACTCAAACATATTTTTCTCTCCTACTTCTACTTCAGCCGCGGGTCCGAGGGTAAGCATTCTTGTCACCTCGCAAATTATTTCGTCACCAGCACGTCAACATCACCGCGGGGATGAGCAGGGCGAGGAGAGTGTTATTAAGGAAGTCGTCCACAAGTTTTCCTTTTTCCCGTGTTTCTTGAAGGAGGAGGAGGAGGAGGAGGAGCAACGGGTTAAGCGCTTAATTAAAATTCCTCCGTCATTTTCCTATTTTCCTTCTTTTCCTCTCATTGATATCATTCCTCTTATCTCTCTCTCTCTCTCTCTAGCTCTTTTTTTATCTCTCGCAATCCTCTGGCATTGACGTGTGAGAGAGAGAGAGAGAGAGAGAGAGAGAGAGAGAGAGAGAGAGAGAGAGAGAGAGAGAGAGAGAGAGAGAGAGAGAGCAAACTTTACCGACAACACTCGCTCTCGTTCTGGCGGAGGTAAAAATTTGGTTATCTTCGTTTTTCCTTCCCGGGCGAGTCTTTTCAAGCGTCGCGCCGCCCAGAGACGGAAAAAAACGAAGGAAAAAAAGACGGAACGCGGCGAGGAGGCGAGCGACACACACCCTCCCTCCACCGCGGCCAGCAACACACTGAGGGCCCAGGCGCTGATCGCGTTTTCAAGGGTTACGATCGCCTACAGATTTCCGTCGCCTCGCTCTAAGGAGTTTTCTCGCCTCGACTTTTATTTTTCGAGCAATCAAAGCTAAAGACGCAATGGATACCCGTGCCGCCTAATGACTGTAGATTTTGTAGTGCGTAGGAAGAAAAGAATATATTAGGGATACAAATACTGCCTAATATACGTAGATTTTGAAGTGTTATTGAAGCAGAGAAGATTTAAAGGAATTTGAAGGGAAGTAAGGCATAAAGGGTTCAAACACAGGTTATTATACGTAGATTTCGAAGTGGATAAGAAGAAAAGAATATATAAGTGATACAGATACTGGCTAATATACGTAGATTTTGAAGTGTTATTGAAGCAGAGAAGATATGAAGGATTTTGAATTGCATATGAAGGGAACTAAGCTATAAAGGGTTCAAACACAGGTTATTATACGTAGATTTCGTAATAGATAAGAAGAAAATAATATATAAAGGATACAAATGCTGCCTGATATACGTAGATTTTGTAGTGTTATTAGTTTGAATTGCATATGAAGGGAACTAAGCTATAAAGGGTTCAAACACAGGTTATTATACGTAGATTTCGTAATAGATAAGAAGAAAATAATATATAAATGATACAAATGCTGCCTAATATACGTAGATTTTGAAGTGTTATTGAAGCAGAGAAGATATAAAGGATTTCGAAGTGGCTATGAAAAACATATTATAAAGGATACAAATGCTGCCTAATATACGTAAATTTTGTAGTGGATGTGATGGATGGCAGACATTAAGGGTACAATACTGCCTAATGCCCGTAGGTTTTGTAGTGCATATGAACAATAGTGCTCCATAGTGATTTCCTGATGGCCGGACTTAATGAAATAGTACACGATCTGACCGTAGAGTTTAATGTGTATAATAGAACTGGTAGACAAAAAGATTTCATTTGATGGATGTTGTAGATAAGAGAGAGAGAGAGAGAGAGAGAGAGAGAGAGAGAGAGAGAGAGAGAGAGAGAGAGAGAGAGAGAGAGAGAGAGAGAGAGAGAGAGAGAGAGAGAGAGAGAGAGAGAGAGAGAGAGAGAGAGAGAGAGAGAGAGAGAGAGAGAGAGAGAGAGAGAGAGAGAGACATACACAAAGCGCAAAAGAGAGAGACAGAGAGAGAGAGAGATAGAGAGAGAGAGAAATAATATAACCAGCATCAAAAATAAAAAAAATGGAATGAGAAATAAAGAGAGAGAGAGAGAGAGAGAGAGAGAGAGAGAGAGAGAGAGAGAGAGAGAGAGAGAGAGAGAGAGAGAGAGAGAGAGAGAGAGAGAGAGAGAGAGAGAGAGAGAGAGAGAGAGAGAGAGAGAAAAAAATATTACGCCTCAAAAAATAACATTGAAATTATACATCAATTAGCATCATCAAAAATAAAATAAATGAATACTGGAATAAACATAACCAGGAATATAAAAAAAAAATCCACGATTGAGAAATTGTAAAATATCAGATCACAGCTTCAGTCATTTTCTACGTATTGAAAGTTGAAAAAATAAATAAAGATAATTAAAACCAACGTAACAAAGACTTATAACAATGACGGTCTCTTCATATTACAACCTTGAGAAGATTTAGCTTGAACGAGAGTGAATTTATAAAGTTAATGAAGACGAATAGAAAATGAAAATGGTGAAAATAAAACAGAAGACAGAAAGATAGATACTCCCACACACCCACACACACACACACACACACACACACACACACACACACACACACAGAGAGAGAGAGAGAGAGAGAGAGAGAGAGAGAGAGAGAGAGAGAGAGAGAGAGAGAGAGAGAGAGAGAGAGAGAGAGAGAGAGAGAGTTATTCAAGCGAAAGGATTGAAAAATTTTACAATATAACATGGCCCCTCTTTGTCAGTGAAGAGAGAGAGAGAGAGAGAGAGAGAGAGAGAGAGAGAGAGAGAGAGAGAGAGAGAGAGAGAGAGAGAGAGAGAGAGAGAGAGAGAGAGAGAGAGAGAGAGAGAGGAAGAATAATGATCACGAGGAGGGAGGGAAGTAGAAGGAAAAGATGGAAGGGGAGAGGAAGAGAAAAGAAAGAAAGAGACAATAGATCACAAAAGAAGAGAGAGAGAGAGAGAGAGAGAGAGAGAGAGAGAGAGAGAGAGAGAGAGAGAGAGAGAGAGAGAGAGAGAGAGAGAGAGAGAGAGAGAGAGAGAGAGAGAGAGAGAGAGAGAGAGAGAGAGTGCCAACTTGTTGAACAGAATATTATTTTAAATTGCTCTTTATTTATTTCTTTACGATAATGTCTTAAAGAGAGAGAGAGAGAGAGAGAGAGAGAGAGAGAGAGAGAGAGAGAGAGAGAGAGAGAGAGAGAGAGAGATTGCAAACTTGTTGAACAGAATATTATTTTAAACTGCTTTTTATTTCCTTTCTTTACGATGATGTATTAGAGAGAGAGAGAGAGAGAGAGAGAGAGAGAGAGAGAGAGAGAGAGAGAGAGAGAGAGAGAGAGAGAGAGAGAGAGATGGAAAAACAAACATGAATAAAAGAAAGTACAAAGGCACAGAAATAAAGAAATAAAGAAAGAAACCAGGAACAATGAAAGGAGAAAAAGAGAAAAGGAAAAAGGGATAAAAAGGAAAGAAGGAAGAAGAAAGAAAGGAAGAAAAAAGACACACGAAATTAAAACAACAAAAAAGAGAAATGACGAAGGGAAAACGAAGGCAGGAAACAGAAGAGAGAGAGAGAGAGAGAGAGAGAGAGAGAGAGAGAGAGAGAGAGAGAGAGAGAGAGAGAGAGAGAGAGAGAGAGAGAGAGAGAGAGAGAGAGAGAGAGAGAGACATCAAGAGAAATAGGGAAAAGGCAGAAATAGAAGGAAAAGGGGAGAAAGAAGAGGAAGGGACGAAAGAAGGAAAATACGAGGAGGAAGGAGAATGAACGAATGGGAATAAGGAGGAGAAAAAAGGGGAAGAGGCGAAAAAAAGAAATATCAGAGAGAGAGAGAGAGAGAGAGAGAGAGAGAGAGAGAGAGAGAGAGAGAGAGAGAGAGAGAGAGAGAGAGAGAGAGAGAGAGAGAGAGAGAGAGAGAGAGAGAGAGAGAGAGAGAGAGAGAGAGAGAGAGAGAGAGAGAGACGTGCAATTGTATGTGAACGGTGTGTTTGTGTCCGTGTGTTTGTGTGTGTGTGTGTGTGTGTGTTTGGGGGGGGGGGGGGTGCGTTCGTATGTGTGTCTAACAGAATCAGGAGATGGAGGAGAGGTGGAGGAAACCTTTTAGAGTCAAGAGAGAGAATGGAGAAAAAAACGTTGAATCTTAAGAAAATCTCTCCAAAGTGTGAGGAAAAGTGTGTGTGTGTGTGTGTGTGTGTGTGTGTGTGTGTGTGTGTGTGTGTGTGTGATGAAAAGACAGACAGACAGACAAATAGACGATCAAAGATGCAAATAAAGACAGACAGACAAAAAAAGAAAAGAAAAAAGACAATCAAGAAAATTAAACAAGAAAACAATGAACAAGAAAGAAGAAGAAAGACGAAACAAGAAAATGAAGACAGAAAGAAAGAAAGAATGAAAGAACAAAAGAAGAAAGAAAGAAGAAAGACAAACAAGAAAATTAAATAAGAAAATGAACAAGTAAGATGAAGAAAGACGAAACAAGAAAATGAAGACAGACAGAAAGAAAGAAAAAACAAAAGAAGAAAAAAAGAAGAAAAACAAACAAGACAATGAAACAGGAAATCAATGAACAAGAAATAAGAAGGAAGATGAAAACAAGAAAATGAAGACACAGACAAAAAAAAAGAACAAAAGAAGAAAGTAAGAAGAAAAACAAACAAGACAATGAAACAAGAAATCAATGAAGAAGAAATAAGAAGGAAAATGAAACAAGAAAATTAAAACAGACAAAAAAAAAGAAAAAGAACAAACGGTAGAAAGAAAGACAGACAAACAGGAACCTCACAATTAATATCCTGCTTAACAAAAATTGACAACCTGACAAGCAAACGAAGATACAGAGACAGACAGACAGACAGACAGACAGAGGTAATTCATATATCTTTTGGACACTCTTCTGAACTCCTTTTTTCTTCTATCATAGGGCGGTGATAAGCAGACTTTTTTTCATTATTATTTTCTTTCTTTTTTCTTTTCTTTTTCCCTTGAGCTCCTTCCTTTGCTGAAAAAAAAGTGAAAGAGAGAGAGAGAGAGAGAGAGAGAGAGAGAGAGAGAGAGAGAGAGAGAGAGAGAGAGAGAGAGAGAGAGAGAGAGAGAGAGAGAGAGAGAGAGAGAGAGAGAGAGAGAGACTACCTCATTATTTACTGATTTACCTACTTCTTTACTTACTTTCTTACTTTTTTTTTACTTTGTGTTTCTCGAACAACTTTTTTTTCCGACAAGCGCAACTGTTTTTTTCCTTTCCGACAAGCACAACTTTTTTCCTCCTACAAGCACAACTTTTTTCCTCCTACAAGCACAACTTTTTTCCTCCTACAAGCACAACTTTTTTTCCTTTCCAACAAGCACAACATTTTTTCCTCCAAACTTACAACTTTTTCCCACAAACACATAACTTTTTTTCCTCCAACAAGCACAACTTTTTTCCTCCCAAAACACTTTTTTTCCTCCTAACAGCACAACTTTTTTACCTGTCCTACAAGCACAACTTTTTTCCTCCTACAAACACAACTTTTTTCCTCCTACAAACACAACTTTTTTCCTCCAACAAGCACAACTTTTTTTCCTTTCCAACAAGCACAACTTTTTTCCTCCTACAAACACAACTTTTTTCCTCCTACAAACACAACTTTTTTCCTCCTACAAGCACAACTTTTTTTCCTTCCCGACAAGCACAACTTTTTTCCTTCCCGACAAGCACAACTTTTTTCCTTCCCGACAAGCACAACTTTTTTCCTTCCCGACAAGCACAACTTTTTCCCTCCTACAAGCACAACTTTTTTCCTCTTCAACAAGCACAACTTTTTTCCTCCTAGAAGCACAACTTTTTTCCTCCTACAAGCACATTTTTTTCTCCTACAAGCGCAACTTTATTTCCTTTCCAACAAGCACAACTTTTTTTCCTTCCCGACAAGCACAACTTTTTTCCTCCTACAAGCACAACTTTTTTCCTTTCCAACAAGCACAACTTTTTTCCTTTCCAACAAGCACAACTTTTTTCCTCCTACAAGTACAACTTTTTTCCTCCTACAAGCACAACTTTTTTCCTCCTACAAGCACAACTTTTTTCCTTCCCGACAAACACAACTTTTTTCCTCCTACAAACACAACTTTTTTCCTTTCCAACAAGCACAACTTTTTTCCTCCTACAAACACAACTTTTTTCCTCCTACAAACACAACTTTTTTCCTTTCCAACAAGCACAACTTTTTTCCTCCTACAAGCACAACTTTTTTCCTCCTACAAGCACAACTTTTTTCCTCCTACAAGCACAACTTTTTTCCTCCTACAAGCACAACTTTTTTCCTCCTACAAGCACAACTTTTTCCCTCCGACAAGCACAACTTTTTTCCTCCTACAAGCACAACTTTTTTCCTCCTACAAGCACAACTTTTTTCCTCCTACAAGCACAACTTTTTTCCTCCTACAAGCACAACTTTTTTCCTCCTACAAGCACAACTTTTTTCCTCCTACAAGCACAACTCTTTTCCTCCTACAAGCACAACTTTTTTCCTCCTACAAGCACAACTCTTTTCCTCCTACAAGCACAACTCTTTTACTCCTACAAGCACAACTCTTTTCCTCCTACAAGCACAACTTTTTTCCTCCTACAAGCACAACTTTTTTTCCTTTCCAACAAGCACAACTTTTTTCCTTCCCGACAAACACAACTTTTTTCCTTTCCAACAAGCACAACTTTTTTCCTCCTACAAGCACAACTCTTCTCCTCCTACAAGCACAACCTTTTTTCCTCCTACAAGCACAATTTTTTTCCTCCTACAACCACAACTTTTTTTCCTTTCCAACAAGCACAACTTTTTTCCTCCTACAAGCACAACTTTTTTCCTTTCCAACAAGCACAACTTTTTTCCTCCTACAAGCACAACTTTTTTCCTCCTACAAGCACAACTTTTTTCCTTCCCAACAAGCACAACTTTTTTTCCTCCTACAAGCACAACTTTTTCCTTCCCGACAAGCACAACTTTTTTTCCTCCAACAAACACAACTTTTTTCCTGTCCAACAAGCACAACTTTTTTTCCTCTCCAACAAGCACAACTTTTTTCCTTCCCGACAAGCACAACTTTTTTTCCTCCAACAAACACAACTTTTTTCCTCTCCAACAAGCACAACTTTTTTCCTTCCCGACAAGCACAACTTTTTCCCTCCTACAAGCACAACTTTTTTCCTTCCCGACAAGCACAACTTTTTTTCCTCTCCAACAAGCACAACTTTTTTCCTTCCCGACAAGCACAACTTTTTTTCCTTCCCGACAAGCACAACTTTTTTCCTCTCCAACAAGCACAACTTTTTCCCTTTCCAACAAGCACAACTTTTTCCCTTTCCGACAAGCACAACTGTTTTTCCTTCCCGACAAGCACAACTTTTTTTCCTTTCCAACAAGAACAACTTTTTTCCTCCTACAAGCACAACTTTTTTCCTCCTACAAGCACAACTTTTTTCCTCCGACAAGCACAACTTTTTTCCTCCGACAAGCACAACTTTTTTCCTCCTACAAGCACAACTCTTTTCCTCCTACAAGCACAACCTTTTTTCCTTTCCAACAAGCACAATTTTTTTCCTCCTACAAGCACAACTTTTTTCCTTCCCGACAAGCACAACTTTTTTCCTTCCCGACAAGCACAACTTTTCCTTCCCGACAAGCACAACTTTTTTTCCTTCCCGACAAGCGCAACTTTTTTCCTCCAACAAGCACATCTATTTTCCTCTCCAACAAGCACAACTTTTTTCCTCCAACAAGCACATCTATTTTCCTCTCCAACAAGCACAACTTTTTTTTTCTCCAACAAGCACAACTTTTTTCCTCCTACAAACACAACTTTTCTTTCTTTCCGACAAGCGCAACTTTATTTCGTTTCCGACAAGCTCGTCACTTTTTCCTGGGCGGTATTCCTGGCCGACCCGAACACGGCGGTGGCCTTCAACACTTACGGGGTCAGACGGTACTCCAACCTCCACGGGTCGGTAATTAGTGAGGGACCAGGTGACAAGACGCCCAGAACTTCTTACCTTGCTGGCTGATGAGGAGGAAATATGGAAACATGGAAAGGCGACACGGAAACCATATTTGCTCAACACGAGGTTGCCCGCTTTGGCTGCAGATATAATGGAAGCATTCCGGTGCGTACGTTCTGCTTACTCCTGTTGCGAAGAAGTAGCGGTCGATTCGATTTTTAAGAGTTGATGGTTTCCGCACTTACTAGACCTCTGAGGGAAGATTGTTGCAGTGGCGGGTGACTCGGTTAAATAAGAGAGAGAGAGAGAGAGAGAGAGAGAGAGAGAGAGAGAGAGAGAGAGAGAGAGAGAGAAGAAAATAAAGAATAAAAGGCAGGAATAGAAGGAAGAACGAAAATGCCAAGGGACCAAGAATATCACAGGGAACCAAAAAGGAGAAGGGAAGCGAAGAGGAGAGAGGAGAAAGGACATCAAGAGGAATAGAGAAGAGAAAGAAGAGGAAGGAGAAGAAAGGAAGGAGGGAAGAAAGAGGGAAAATACGAAGAGGAAGGAGAATGAACGAATGAGAAAAAGGAGGAGGAGAAGGAGGGGAAAGAGACGAAAAGAAGATATATCACAGAGAGAGAGAGAGAGAGAGAGAGAGAGAGAGAGAATAGGTAGACCATTGTTTCAAGTACTTAAGTTGTTCTGTAGCTCAATAACCTTGGAGTGCTCGACGTTACTGAACATTTCTCAGGTTTTTTTTTTTTTTGTTTTTTTTTACATTGCAGCCTATTGCGCCGGTAGGCTTCTTCCAGGTGGATCCTGATGGTCGGTCCAAGGCTTCTTTCCGGTAGGTCCTGATGGTCGGCCCAGCCCGTTCTGGCGCAGGCAAGTGTTTATAGTGGCGCCATCTTGCATTGGCTCATGCTGCCCTCCCAGAGCTCATCTTTGATCCTCGAATCTAGAGTCCGGGTTGATAGGTGGTCTTCTGGACAGCATGTGGGGCTGAAAAATCCCAGCTTGGTGGCACCGGGCGGGGATTGAACTCGCGTCCTCCTGAACACGAGGCCGTTACTTTGACGACTCAGCCACCGCCAAGGTAGACTTGATGACCTGAATTATATCTCCTCGTACGCGTCTTGCTTTTGTTTTGTTTTCCAGCGTGAAGAAGGTTGAGTCGCCTGAGTCGCTCTTCACACGGCAGGGCCCTTGAGAGCAGCGTTGCCAAATTATCGTACTCAGCGCATTGCATTTTTGTAGTTTCTGACCGATAACTACAGCAAAAGAGAACGAAACCCATCAATATTTAACAGTTTTAACGCTGACTTTAATTTCCTACCGTTATTTGTGTGGTTACGACCGTCTTGGAGCCTAAAAATGATAAATGGAATGTTCAGTGTACGACAATTTGGCGACGTTACTTGAGAGGGGAATCATTTTCGTGGCGCGTCGCTGAACCCTCACTAATAAGTCAACGCCCTCGCTCGCCGCGGCAAACTGTGATTCCTCGTTATACAGTTCGTTTTGAGAGGAAAAATAAGTGTGACTGACGTTATCGAGCGTGGACTCCAGGTGTCTTGTGTCTTTGCATAGTCGAGGAGGTGAGGTGAAGTAGCTCCAGGCGTTGACCAATGCTATCAGAGGAGGTGGAGGAGGAGAAGGAGGAGAGAAGGGAAAAGGAAGAGAAGGAGAATAGCGAGGAAAGAAAGAAGAAAAGAGGAAAAGAAGGGAAAGGGGAAAAAGAAAAATAAGAAATGGTAACAAAAGAGGAAAAATAAGTAGAAAAAGAAGAGATGAAAGGAAGGATGAAAGTAATTAAGAGGAAAGAGTAAAAAAATGAGAATAAAGGAAGGAAGAAGAAGAAAAGACGAAAAGGAAAAGAAGAAGGGAAAGGGGAAAAGGAAAATAAGAAAGGGTAACAAAAGAGGAAAAATAAGTAGAATAAGAAGAGATGAAAGGAAGGATGAAAGTACTAATAAAGAAGAAAGTAAGAAAAATGAGAATAAAGGAAGAAGAAGAAAAGACGAAAAGGAAAAGAAAAAGGGAAAGGGAAAAAAGGAAAATAAAAAAGGGTTAAAAAAGAGGAAAAACAAGTAGAAAAAGAAGATGAAAGTAATAAAGGAGAAAGAGTAAAAAAATGAGAATAAAGGAAGGAAGAAGAAGAAAAGACGAAAAGGAAAAGAAGAAGGGAAAGGGAAAAAGGAAAATAAGAAAGGGTAACAAAAGAGGGAGAACAAGTAGAAAAAGAAGAGGAAAGTAAGGATGAAAGTAATATAGGAGAAAGAGTAAGAAAATGAGAATAAAGGAAGGAAGAAAGGAG
>NC_066527.1:16562510-16600010 GCF_024679095.1 Eriocheir sinensis | reverse complement strand
GTGGTAGTTTGACCCTTCTTCTGTACCGTGAACCTAAGAAAATACTGCACAAACACACCAAAGACACACATATTTACCAAGGCTTTCGTAGGAGTTGTGGGCATTTCCAGGGGTAGTCTTATGGCCCTTGTGGTAGTCTGACCCTTCTTCTGTACCGCGAACGTGAAAAAAGACTCATTACAACCCGATTAATCTCTTTTTTGGCCTTTGGAAACAGTTGATGCAGGAGGAGGAAGCGTCTGAGGTCCATTTTTTAAACATTTCGTCGCCCAAAGACACACATATTTACCAAGGCTTTCGTAGGAGTTGTGGCCATTTCCAGGGGTAGTCTTATGGCCCTGGTGGTAGTCTGACCCTTCTTCTGTACCGTGAACCTAAGAAAATACTGCACAAACACACCAAAGACACACACATTTAACAAGGCTTTCGTAGGAGTTGTGGGCATTTCCAGGGGTAGTCTTATGACCCTGGTGGTAGTTTGACCCTTCTTCTGTACCGCGAACGTGAAAAAGACTCATTACAACCCGATTAATCTCTTTTTTGGCCTTTGGAAACAGTTGATGCAGGAGGAGGAAGCGTCTGAGGTCCATTTTTTAAACATTTCGTTGCCCAAAGACACATATTTACCAAGGCTTTCGTAGGAGTTGTGGGCATTTCCAGGGGTAGTCTTATGGCCCTGGTGGTAGTCTGACCCTTCTTCTGTACCGTGAACCTAAGAAAATACTGCACAAACACACCAAAGACACACACATTTAACAAGGCTTTCGTAGGAGTTGTGGGCATTTCCAGGGGTAGTCTTATGGCCCTGGTGGTAGTTTGACCCTTCTTCTGTACCGCGAACGTGAAAAAAGACTCATTACAACCCGATTAATCTCTTTTTTGGCCTTTGGAAACATTTGATGCAGGAGGAGGAAGCGTCTGAGGTCCATTTTTTAAACATTTCGTCACCCAAAGACACACACATTTACCAAGGCTTTCGTAGGAGTTGTGGCCATTTCCAGGGGTAGTCTTATGGCCCTGGTGGTAGTCTGACCCTTCTTCTGTACCGCGAACCTAAGAAAACACTGCACAAGAACCTGACTGATCTCCTTTTCGGCCTCTGGAAATAGTTTATGCGAGACGAGAGGCGGAACCGTTTGAGTATACCGAGCTTGATCTGTTCTGTCGATCCCGGAAGAGGTTGGCAAGTAGAGAGTGACAGGTTGGTACTTTCAGAAGCTTCCACCTCCCACATTAACTATATACAAAATGTCGAAAAGTAGGTCAATCGGGTTCTGATGAGTGCTTTCTTAGGCTCATGGTACAGAAGAAGGGTCAAACTACCACCAGCGTCATGAAACTACCCCGGAAGAGGCTGGCAAGGAGAGTGACAGGTTGGTACTTTCAGAAGCTTCCACCTCTCAGTCAACTATTGCCAAAGATCGAAAAGGAGGTCAATCGGGTCCTGATGAGTGCTTTCTTAGGCTCATGGTACAGAAGAAGGGTCAAGCTACCACCAGCGTCATAAAATTGCTCCTGGAAATGCCCACAAATCCTACGAAAGCCTTGTCAAATATGTGTTCTTGGTGACGAAATGTTGACGAGTGTAACTTTTGAATCATTTTAAAGTAGGAAGTATCGTTCGGTAATATGTTTTTTTGTTGCCTGCTTTTCCATGTTTCTTTGTTTCTTCCTCATCCTTCTCCTCCTCCTCATCATCATCATCATCCTTCGCTTCCTCCTCCTCCTATTACTACTACGCCGTTGCTTCTTAATCCTAATCCTAAGGCTAATACTCCTCCTCCTCCTCCTCCTCCTTTCCTCCTCCCCCATTCGCCTCCTCCTCCTCCTCCTTCTCCTCCTCCTCAAACACTTTTTTTTTTATGTAACTGATAAATGTGTGTTTGAGAGAGAGAGAGAGAGAGAGAGAGAGAGAGAGAGAGAGAGAGAGAGAGAGAGGTCGTTGGTGTTTTTCCGTCTTGCTTGAAACTTTAATCTGAATTTTGAATAGGTCTCTCTCTCTCTCTCTCTCTCTCTCTCTCTCTCTCTCTCTCTCTCTCTCTCTCTCTGTCTCTGTCTCGTCTCTGTCAATGTCTGTCTGTCTGTCTGTCTGTCTCTGTCTGTCTGTCTGTCTCTCTCTCTCTCTCTCTCTCTCTCTCTCTCTCTCTCTCTCTCTCTCTCTGTCTCTGTCTCTGTCTCTGTCTGTCTGTCTGTCTGTCTGTCTCTCTCTCTCTCTCTCTCTCTCTCTCTCTCTCTCTCTCTCTCTCTCTCTCTCTCTCTCTCTCTCTCTGTCTCTGTCTCTGTCTCTGTCTCTGTCTCTGTCTCTCTCTGTCTCTGTCAATGTCTGTCTGTCTGTCTGTCTGTCTGTCTGTCTGTCTGTCTGTCTCTCTCTCTCTCTCTCTCTCTCTCTCTCTCTCTCTCTCTGTCTCTGTCTCTGTCTCTGTCTCTGTCTCTGTCTCTGTCTCTGTCAATGTCTGTCTGTCTGTCTGTCTGTCTGTCTGTCTGTCTGTCTGTCTGTCTGTCTCTCTCTCTCTCTCTCTCTCTCTCTCTCTCTCTCTCTCTCTCTCTCTCTCTCTCTCTCTCTCTCTCTCTCTCTCTATAATTACCCAATAATGAACGGGCCCGTCTCTCGAAGCGTCTGCATTCATGTGTTTAATTATTCGCGCTCTAATGTGTTTCTCTTTCTCGTGTTTATCCGTCCACTGGTTATTCACGGCGACGAGCGGCAATTGTTGTTCACGTTAATCACTCACACTTCGCTGCCTCGGAATATTTAGTTCAGGTATTATTTCGAAAGTGTAATCTGTCTATCTGTGTGTGTGTGTGTGTGTGTGTGTGTGTGTGGTTGCTCGTTTTCTTTGTTTGGTTTCCTCTCTCTCTCTCTCTCTCTCTCTCTCTCTCTCTCATTTATGTATGGCTTTGCTCTTGAATAAAATTACGTTGGTTGCCTCTTACTTTTGTTTTCTTGTTTTTTTTATTTATTTTTTATTTTCCATCTTGTTTTTTTTCTTATTATTATTTTCTTCGTCTTTTTCGTAATTCCTTATTCCGTTAGTTTCCTCTTGTCTTTTAGTTTCTCTTCTGTTTCTTTCTTTTCCTTTTCTTCTTTTTCTTCTTCGTTTTCTGATTTTTTATTTTTCCTCGTTTTTTTTTTCTCTTACTATTTTCTTCGTCTTCTTTGTAATTCCTTATTCCGTTAGTTTCCTCTTGTCTTTTATTTTCACTTATGTTTCTTTCCTTTCCTTTTCTTCTTCGTTTTCTGATTTCTTATTTTTCCTCTTGTTTTTTTTTCTCTTACTATTTTCTTCGTCTTCTTTGTAATTCTTTATTCCGTTAGTTTCCTCTTGTCTTTTATTTTCTCTTCTGTTTCTTTATTTTCCTTTTCTTCTCCGTTTTCTGATTTCTTATTTTCACTTTTGTTTTTTTCTTATTATTTTCTTCGTCTTTTTCGTAATTTCTTATTCCGTTAGTTTCCTCTTGTCTTTTAGTTTCTCTTCTATTTCTTTCTTTTCCTTTTCTTCTTCTCCTTCGTTTTCTTTTTCCTCACCTTCTCATTCTCATCCTCCTTTTTTTTTTTGTTTCTTCCCCTCTCCGTCCTCTTCAGCCTCCTCACCTTCTCTTCTTCACTGTCCTCATCCTCTTCCTCCTCCTCCATCGTGTCCTTCTAAATAAAAAAAAACTCCTAAATTCGCGTATCAATAAAACTCGCGGGTAATTCAGTGGAAACCTGGAAATGCAGCCCCGTTGGAAACCCGTAAATTATAGACTCGATTCCACAGACTGACGAGAGAGAGAGAGAGAGAGAGAGAGAGAGAGAGAGAGAGAGAGAGAGGAATTTGAACCTCCTTTTGCAACGTATTTACTGAGTGCATGTGTGGGGGGGAGAGGGGGGGGCTTTGTGTGTGTGTGTGTGTGTGTGTTATATTCTCGTTTCTTAAGTAATGGTCAATGCAAATCGTTAGACGTTTCCCAACTAATATAATTCTCTCTCTCTCTCTCTCTCTCTCTCTCTCTCTCTCTCTCAAGTGTGTCTTTTCTTTCCTATACTTTTTTTTCCTTTCCTAGTCATTTTTTGTCCTATTAATGTATGTTTTATTTTTTTATTTACTCTCTCTCAAGTGTGTCTTTTCTTTCCTATACTTTTTTTTCCTTTCCTAGTCATTTTTTGTCCTTTTAATGTATGTTTTATTTTTTTATTTACTCTCTCTCTCTCTCTCTCTCTCTCTCTCTCTCTAATTACCCAACAATGAACGGGCCCGTCTCTCGAAGCGTCTGCAATCATGTGTTTAATTATTCGCGCGCTAATGTGTTTCTCCTTCTGGTGTTCGTTCGTCCACTGGTTATCCACGGCGACGAGTGGCAGTTATTGTTCACGTTAATCACTCACACTTCGCTGCCTCGGAATATTTAGTTCAGGTAGTATTTCGAAAGGGTATCCGCAAGTACTATATATTTGTCTACGGTTAATTCTGTCCGCAAGTATATTTCTGTCTACGATTCTGTCCGCAAGTAGGCTCTATTTCTGTACGATTCTGTCCGTACGTATATTTCAGTCTTCACGTATTCTGTATTTCTCTCTGCAGGGCACCTCTACTCCCGAAATTGACCTCTATCGGCCACCTCTTTTGATTTTTTTTTTGTAGGAGCAGCGAGTAGCGGGCTTTTTTATTATTGTTTCCTTTTTTTGTGCCCTTGAGCTAAATAAAAAAATAAAAAGTAGCCGAGTATATTTATCAAAGACATGAATATTGAACTACAGAATTCCCATATAACAACAACAGTCATTATAAATAGAACAAAATAAAAAGAGAGGGAAGGGGAACTGGTCTCGAACTTTGATTGCAGTTTCATATGTTTCGAGATACTGTTTCGAGCTGGGCGGGAGAGAGAGAGAGAGAGAGAGAGAGAGAGAGAGATTCAGTCAGATACCCAGTCACGTACCCAGTCATTTCTTCACTAAACTCTGGCTGGGTAAGGTGTGTGTGTGTGTGTGTGTTCCATTAGGCATCTCTTAAACCTCCATTTTGCCTATACCATCGGGTCTTGGTGTGTCCTAATAGGCTATTGAATATTCCTAAAGTCGTTGATAGAGTTGGAGGTGTGAACTCTTATTTTCCTATGACCTCTATTAACTAGGGCCTAGGCTGTCAATATCGCGTCCTGTATTTTATTTATTTAAAGTTTTATATCCATTTCGCATGTCTCGGCACCTCAGTTCGCCTGTTTAAAAGCCTCCTAAGATTTACCTCGTGGACTATTTAATGATACCAGTGACGGTTTTACCAGACTTCTGAATCTTGAACGGACAAATCGCCCATGAAAATCCGGTTAGTCTTTTCCGTGGCATTGGGAAATAGTCGACCCCGAGACGTTTGAAAATAATTGAACCACTAAGTATCGTATAGTTTGGTTAAGTATTCCTATTGTTAGTCATTCGTGTGTGTGTGTGTGTGTGCAGGGGGATCAATTGGTAGTTTAGTTAAGTATAGGGGCTTTAAAGTACTCGTTATTGGTTGAGCATTCCTGTTATTAGTCATTCGTATGTGCTTGTGTGTGTGTGTGCAGGGGGGTCAATTAAATAGGCAGTTTAATTAAGTCGAGGGCAGCGTTACCAACTTATCGTACTCAGCCACTCAGCACATCGCATTTTTCGGTTTTTGACTCACAGCTATAGGAAACAAACACCAAGTAACGCTTTTAACGACAACTTCACCTAGAATCGCGTTATCTGTGTGGCTACGAAAGTTTTAGGCCCTAGAACTCTGATGAATGCGATGTTTTGAGTACGATAATATGGTAACGCTGGGACTCGAGGGGCTTAAAAGTACTCGTTATGCTGGACAAGTGTTCTCATCACCACTTAATCACGCGTATAGATAAATGTCAGGTGGTGGTTGTGGCCGGTGAGGGAGGGACTTGGAAGAATAAAGCAATAATGAAGGATAGTTTAAAGGGTACAGTTGTTGGTGTTTAGTGAGTGCTCTCCTGCTGGTTGGTCCACGGGTAGAAGGAAAAACCATTACTCGTCAAGGTTACTTTATTGGGAAAAACATACAAAGGTCATTAGGGAAGACGAAACACACAGAAGACGTGTTTGTGTGTATGAGTCGTATTACAAGACAGTTCGCCGCCCAAGAACACGTATTTGACAAGGCTTTCGTAGGTGGTGTGGCCATTTCCAGTAGTTGTATTAAAGACATTTCGCCGCCCAAGAACACATATTTGACAAGGCTTTCGTAGGCGGTGTGGCCATTTCCAGTAGTTGTATTAAAGACATTTCGCCGCCCAAGAACACATATTTGACCAGGCTTTCGTAGGTGGTGTGGCCATTTCCAGTAGTTGTATTAAAGACATTTCGCCGCCCAAGAACACATATTTGACAAGGCTTTCGTAGGTGGTGTGGCCATTTCCAGTAGTTGTATTAAAGACATTTCGCCGCCCAAGAACACATATTTGACCAGGCTTTCGTAGGTGGTGTGGCCATTTCCAGTAGTTGTATTAAAGACAGTTCGCCGTCCAAGAACACATATTTGACCAGGCTTTCGTAGGTGGTGTGGCCATTTCCAGTAGTTGTATTAAAGACATTTCGCAGCCCAAGAACACATATTTGACCAGGCTTTCGTAGGTGGTGTGGCCATTTCCAAGAGTAGTTTTATGACCCTGGTGGTAGTTTGACCCTCGTTCTTTACCATGAACCTGAAGAAACGCTCATTAGAACCCTACTGCCCCCTCTTTTACCTTTAGAAAGAGCTGATGTGAGAAGCGAAAATCTTATAATACCGGCCTATATGTTTGTGGATGTTGTGGTGTAAATGACATTGAAGTTTTGGTATATGTGGAACAATATGGTAGGTATTATAAGACTTTCGCTTCTCACATCAGCTATTTCTAAAGGTCAAAGAGGGGGTCAGTTGGGTTCTAATGCGCGTTTCTTTAGGTTCACGGTACAAAAGAAGGGTCACACTACTACCAGGGTCATAAAACTACCTCTGGAAAAGCCCATAACTCCTACGAAAGCCTTGTCAAATAGGTGTTTCTAGGTTCAGGGTACAGAGGAAGGGTCACACTACCACCAGGGTCAAAAAACTACCTCTAGAAAAGCCCATAACTCCTACGAAAGCCTTGTCAAATAGGTGTTTCTAAGTTCAGGGTACAGAGGAAGGGTCACACTACCACCAGGGTCATAAAACTACCTCTGGAAAAGCCCACAACTCCTACGAAAGCCTTGTCAAATAGGTGTTCTTGGGCGGCGAAATTTCTTATAATATGACTGTGTAAGAGACGTGGACAGACAGTTGAAGATAAACAATGATAAGGATAAACAATTAGAACGAACAAGACCGTTTCAATGGTTAACGACGGATAGTGAGTGATTACCAAGGAAGAGAAAAGAAGAGGAGGCGGAAAAGTATAGGAATAGGTAAAGATTATGTCCGCAAGTAGGCTATATTTCAGTCTACACGTATTCTGTCTGTATTTCTCTCTGCAAGTAGCCGTCATTTATCAAAGGCATGAATATTGAACTACAGAATTTCCATATAACAACAGTCATCATAGCCAGAATAAAAGAGGGGAGGGGAACTGGTCTCGAACTTTTGATTGCAGTTTCATGTTTCGAGATACTGTTTCGAGCTGGCCGAGGGGAGAGAAAGAGACTGACTGACTTATTGGAGAACTGTCAGTCACTAATTTCAAACGCAAACCAGCTTTTTATAGTTAAGAGGATGGTGATTAGAGCAGTGGTGGTGGTGGTGGTGGGGAGCCATGACGTAATAGTAGTAGTAGGAGGAGGAGGAGGAGGTATATGATAAATTAACAGGAAACTAATAACGAAAGTAAGAAAAGCTTGATCGGTACCTTTTAATTAACTGCAACTGCCAGCGAGTGATTAGTCCTCCCTCGTTTGTGATATAGTGGGAATGTTTGTAAGAGTTTGTGGTCGTGACTACTGAACTACCTGTTGTGTGAGAGAGAGAGAGAGAGAGAGCAGGAGGAAAAGGAAGTGTAAGGGAGGAAGGGAGGGAAATGGAGGAAGGAAGGAAGGGAGGGAGGGAGGGAGGAAAGAAGAGTGAGGGAGGGAAACCGGAAGAAATGTTGAAAGGTTTAAAGAACACGAGAGAGAGAGAGAGAGAGAGAGAGAGAGAGAGAGAGAGAGAGAGAGAGAGAGAGAGAGAGAGAGAGAGTGTGTGTGTGTGTTTTATGTGGTTTTTAAGTCAAAGAATGGTAGGATAAAATTGTTTTAGATAATCTGCAAGTTTTCATAGGGATTTCTTTTTTTGTTAGTTTTATTTCATTGTTTCCTGATTGCATTTTTCCATTTTCCAGCACAAGGCAGCACCCCCTCACCCCCCATACACCTATGAAGAACTATTAGACAACCAGGTGAGCTTCCAGGTGAGACAGAGAGGGAAGAATCAAGGTAATAATGCACATGTAGAGGTGAGCCAAGTGAGGGGTGGAGGGAAGGTGAGACACTTGGGCAATGTAATGTTGGAGGCTGATGACAGGAAGGCTTGAATCAACCCGGTAGCAGCGACAGGCAAAATTTGTGGCTTTACCGTGTAGCAGCGACGGGCAAAATTTGTGGCTTTACCGTGTAGCAGCGACGGGCCAAATTTGTGCCACGATACAAACCCCCCAAAATAGATGATACATAAACTGATCACAAATGCTTTGATGTATATTATGAAATGGTTTGTGTGAGTGATGATTTTTTCTCATTTTTCTCGCTGCTACCGGGCTAAACAGATGCCAGAGGACAAGAAGAGTGGCTGGCTGAGGAGGAAAGATGTAGATGTTGACAGGGAAAGCAAAAAGAAAATGGATTAGGGGAAAAAGAGTTAAAGGAGGAGGAGAGAGATATGTAGATAAGTTACCTTGATATTGAGTGAAGGCAAAAAAGGAACATTGGTTTAGGGGAAAGTTACAAGTATTAGTAATAGGAGAAAAAGATTTGTAAAGGAAAACTGTGGACCAAGTTGAGAAGAAAGCAAAGAAGTAAAATAGGAGGAAAAAACGAAGAGGGAGTCGATATGTGGTTGAAGGGAGAAGGAATAGATTTGTAGAGGGAAGCAAAGAAGTAAAATAGGAGGAAAAAACGAAGAGGGAGTTGATTTGTGGTTGAAGAGAGAAGGAATAGATTTGTAGAGGGAAGATGTGAACTGATAGATGTTAGAAGAAAAGTCAAGAAGAAAAAATAGCTTTGGGGAAAATAAATAAGGTGAGTGCTACAGTGGGTGCTTTTAGATATACTGTTTCGAGCTGGGCAGGGCAGGAGTGAGTGAGTGAGGGAAAATAAACAAGGTAAGGGAAAGATTTATAATGAATGTTGAGAAAAGGAAACATAGATTAGGATTAAAGACATGTTTGCAGCAAAGCGGTAAAGAATGGGTCGAGGAAGAAAAATATTGATAGGAGAAAGAAGCTAAAGACATTGATATTGATGAGTAGAAAGAAAGGAAGGAAAGATGAGATTAATAAAGGAAGGATAAATGGAGGAGGACTGTTGCAAGATGGAGTGATAGCAAAAAGGAAGAAACTTTAGGTGAATTGAGAGGAAGATTGTAGGATAAAAGGAAGGTAGAGGAAACTTGGGTGAATTGAGAGGAAGATTGCTGGATAAAAGAAAGGTAGAAAGGGATATTATGGATTAACGAGTAGAAAGATAGGTGCACAGTGAAAAACAGATTAGCAAAGGAGGGATTGGTTGGGACTTTGGAATGGAGAGAGGAGTTAAATAATCCATAATACTGGATGTAAAAATAGATTGACAGGAGAGACATGGATTAGAAGAGAATTAGATTGTGATGTTGGTGGAATTAACAAGACTGGGAGACATTAGTGAAAGAGAAAGACCAGACATAGGGGAAGGACATTATTGAAAAAGACCAGACTGATAGTGGAAGGGCATTGGTGAAAGACAGAAGAATGACCAGACAGATAGTGGAGGGACATTGATGAAAGACAGGAAAGATCAGACATAGGGGAAGAACATTGGTGAAAGACAGAGGAATGACCAGCCAGATAGTGAAAGGACATTAGTAGAAGAAGGCAGAGGAAGGACAAGCCAGATAATGAAGTAGGGAGAGGGAAGGAAGTCTGGGAAAGAGTTAACCCGTCCACTGCAATTGGCACAGATTTGGCTTTTACTGGTAGCCTGGTAACATATAGTCCCATGTCTTTCTCTGCCTCTGTGGTGAATAGTGGAGTGTTTCCCATGTGGTATTGGTGCAGGACTTGACATTTTTCTTCATTGAATTGTAGCAGCCACTTTTTGTTCCATTCCCGTAGCTTGGTGGTCTTCTTGTAGGAAATCCACACTCAAGGGGTTAAGAAAGGTGTGAAGTGGGAGGAGATGGTTAAAAGAAAGCAAGAGAAAATGAGAAAAATGTGCAGATGAATAGAGCAAAGGATGGCTTGGGTGAACTAGAAACAGAGGAAAGGTTACATCAGTGAAGGAAAGTCAGGAAGTGCAGAATTTTTAACTTGTTTCTGTAGCAGGAGGATGTGGGAATTTTAGTTGTTGGGTATTTTTGTTGTATAACCCTTGTCTCCATCAGCATGGTTATATTTATGGAGTACACAAAGGGTTAAGTTACGGGTATTGATTCCAAACCGTCTATCAGGTTCCCCGATGCTGCTGGTGATGTGACACAGTGTGGACCTCTGCTGCATCTCCTCACCTCCCTGCTGCTGGACTCCGCCTCCCTGGCCTCCACCACCAGCCCCAGCACTCCTACTACAGTGGCTCCCATTCACTGCCTTCGCCACTCCCACCGTCTGTCTTTGCAGCATCCAGCATGTCACCGTCAGACTCGTTGGCTGGTTGTGACGCCGGTAAATGAGCAGCTTGAGCACCTTAGAGTTCGAAGGACTCCCAAACTTTGCATTTTCTTTTTTTTTTTAATAAAAATTTTGGTGGAGGTCATGTTGACCTTTCCTCCGGAGACTCTTTGAGGTAAAAAAAAATGCTTACACTTCTTGGTTTATTTCAACATTCCTGATAGTTTAAAGCTTTGGTACTCACCTGTGATCCATCAATGACACCTGCCTTTGCATGGTCCTTTACCTCTTGCTTTCCCTTCCCTCCATACCCCAGAATATTACCACATTCCTTCACATTGATGTGCCCTTTCAAGATATCATTGTGTACTACATGTTCTTTGCTGCCTTGCACAGGATGTTACTGATAAAATGCAGGTCTGGAGCAACAAAACACTGGGGTGAGTGGGTAGCCGGTCAGCAGGGAGTTGGTGAGAGGCCTCGGAAAGATACAGGCCTGGGCTGTGAGCTGATGCAAGAGTAGGCGGATTTTCAGTTCTTCAGTTTTCCAGTGTAATCTAATTTATGCCCATGAAATGTACCATGTATACGATGGTAGGCTCAGGTTTTCTTTCATCAGGTAAGAGTATAACATATTGAAAACTCTAAACCCAGACCAGGATCTTTTGGAGGCCAGACACTAACCCACTACTGTCCTGATGTGAGGGTGACTGTTGCCCACCCACTCCCCCAGATGACATGTTGCTCCTGACTGTTTTATAGATAGCATCCCAGAGCAGCAAAGATCATGCAATGCTAAATGAGGGACTTGAAAACAGCACAGTAATGAAAAGAGGAGAAATGGTGTGTTGATATTCAGAGAGGAGGGAAAGGAAGAATAACAGGCACAGACCTTACACAACATGGAGTCAAGGGCTGTAGAGTACCTCCAGACCAGGGGCTAAAGCTCATAAGACCACACACTCACACTGGCCTCCTGCCCCAGGTCTTCATCAGGCAGGGGGAGGTGAAGGGCCAGGTAATCCCGGGGCCATGCAGCGTGTTGTCGTGTGTCCTGTCCTTCACCCCACAATCTTCCTGCCGGGGGACCTGCAAAGAGACCACGATTTGCACTGCCCCAGAACCTTCACCAGTTCCAGAAGGTGTCCAAATTTTGTGTGTGCGAGCTTCAGCTGCTGCTTTTACCATAAAAAAAAAAAATTAATAATAATACTAAAAAAACATGCATGAAGAGGAGTAGCTGCATGGAGAAAATGGAGTTACAAGCCTGCTGGTCAACAGAAAAATACCACTAGGGAACAGGTTAAATATCCACTGTGCACGTATGAGGCCACCAGTGTTAGACGGAGCAGAGACACGGCCAACAAATAAAATTAGAGAGGACGATAAGAAGCAGTGACTACAGAATGCTGAGATACACGGGGGCATGTGAGATGGGAAGAGAGGGTGTCAAACAAGGAGGTGATGAGGAGGTGTGGTGTGGAGGATGTGTTGAGTGTGCTGAGGAGGCAAATGTTGAGATAGTATCGCACGTCAAGAGGGAGGAGGGACATGTACCGGAAGAGCTGCGAAGGTAGAGGTAGAAAGGTAGAAGGAAGTGATTGATTTCAGTACTAGGACAGTTCTATGTAAGCATGGGAGTATGGGGAAAGAGGTGAGGGAGAGAGCAGTGAAGGGCAGACAGGGAGTAGGTGTGCTGAAGAGATAGGGAAGCAAGAAGTGTGGGCATGGGTGGTAAAGAGAGGTATAGGCCTGGAGATGGTGTGTGGAGAAAGACATAGGAAGGATGAGCACCAGGGAGGAGAGAATATGATCATCATCGAGAGTAGGAGAGACTCATAGCCCGTCCAACACCACATGGGAAAATAGGACATTAAGCAAAGGAAGGTAGCAAAACAAAGGTGGTGACCCTGCCTGACATGGGTGACATGGGCTAGGAAGGAGGGATGGGAGAGGAAAGAGGGGAGGGAGGGAGAGGAAGGAGGGGATGAAGAGGAAGGACGGGAGGGGGAGAGAGAGAGCAGAGGGAGTGGAGGTAAAGGAAGAAAGAGAGAGGAAGGAGTGAAAGAATAGGGAGGAAGGAGGGGAGAGTGTGTAGGGGAAAGGGAAGGAGGATACGGAGGAAAGAAGGGATGGGAAGAAGGGGAGAGAAAGGACGGAATGGAAGGAGGGGGAGGGGATGCAAAACAACCTTGAAGGAATAATGAAGATTTGAATTAAGCAAAACAAAAATGGCTAAACATTTCTGGCATATGTTAACTTTCATGCCTCAACATATTTTCTAAAGCTGTTATTTCCCTGATTACGTACTGACTGGAACGGTGAATACAAAAAAGTTGGAAAGTTTTGTTTAGTCGGCACAACATCTGTGGGGAAGAAATTATAGGAGAAGGGAACAGATCCCAGGAGACGGGACACAACCCCCGATTAATACCTGGTATCCATTCACTGCTGGGTGGACAGGGGCGTAGGGTGTCGGAAAAGCTGCCCAAATTTTTCCGCTCCGCCCGGGAATCGACCCCAGGCTCTCTTGGTTGTGAGCTGAGTGTGCTAACCACTGCACCACGAAGCCCCCTCAGTGAATACAAACACACACTGACACACACACACACAATGAAATGGTGACCTTCCTCAAGACATACAATCACCTAAAGCTATGACCAATGACAGAAAGGATTGTTAAGATTCTAAGGTCAGTATTATAAGAAACTTTCGCTTCCCACATCAGCTATTTCTAAAGGTCAAAGGGAGGGGGTCAATCGGGTTTGTTGGTTCACAGTACAGAGGGAGGGTCAGACTACCACAAGGGTCATAAAACTACTCCTGGAAATGCCCACAACTCCTACGAAAGCTTTGTCAAATATGTGTTCTTGGGGGTCAATCGGGTTCTCATGAGTTTTTGAAGGTTAACGGTACAGAGGGAGGGTCAGACTAAACATAAAACTACTCCTGGAAATGCCCACAACTCCTATGAAAGCTTTGTCATATATGTGTTCTTGGGCGACGAAATGTTTTATAATACAACTCTGAAGCTTCCTAAATGAGTAAAAAAGCAGATACTAACTCTCTGTAATTATAAATCATATGTATAATCTGCTGACAAGTCTAACAACAGCTGGATTTGAACTTCTGACTGGAATCGTGAATGAATTTGAAAGGGTGTGTGAGAGGGAAAGTTGAGAGTAAATGTAGACAAGAGTAAGGTAGTAGTATTTTGAAGGGCAAGAGAACTGACCATTGATTTTAAAAAGCCATACAGAGAAGGCAGCGAGCATGACAATGTGAGATATGGCAGGGGGAAGAAAAGATAATGTGTGTGATTGAATTATGAGGCAGAGAGTATAACAGTTTAAGATATGGATGGGAGAAGAAAGGATAGAGGGAGTGATTGAATTATAAGACAGAGAGCATGACAGTGTAAGATCTGGGAGGGGGATGAAAAGATAAAAGGAAGTGATTGAATTAAGTACTTAGGATAGTTCTGTGTAAGCATGGGAGTATGGAGGAAGAGATGAGGGAGAGAGCAGTGAAGGGCAGACAGGGAGTAGGTGTGCTGAAGAGACAGGAAAGCAAGAAGTGTGGGCATGGGTGTAAAGAAGGGTATAGGAAACAAAATCATCCTCCCAACTGTCACATGCATCAGAGACTTGGATGTGGAAAGTAACGCAGACATCATGAATTTGCCTGGTGGAAATGAGCTATATGAGTGGTGCATGTGGTGTGGTGTGTCAGGATGGGATGCAGAAAGTAATGAAGATGTGTATGAGAACTTGGTGTGGGTGTAACAGCAAAGGAAGTGGATTGTATAGTGGTTGAATGAATGAAATGTGGTGCTCTGAGATGGTTTGGACACGCGACGAGAATGATTGAACATAACTTTGAAGAGTGTGCGAGGGCAGAATTAACCCAGTAGCAGCGACGGGCCAAATTTGTGGCTTTACCGTGTACCAGCGATGGGCCAAATTTGTGGGTTTACCGTGTATCGGCGATAGGCCAAATTTTCGCCATGATATAAACACCCCAAAATAGATGCTGCAAAAACTGATCACACATGCGTTGATATGTATTATGAAATGGTTTATGCGAGTGATGATTTTTTTCTCATTTTTCTCGCTTAGAGGGGCCTTTATGAAACATGATCCACGCAGCTACCGGGTTAAAGGAGTGGTTGTGGAGTGGAAGACCACCAGAGAAATGAATTAATAGAGGATGAGTATTGGCAAGTGAGAAATGGCAGGCAAGGGATTGAGAGGGCTGAGAGGGAGTGCTGGAACAGGGAAAACTGGAAATGCTTCTGCCACGGATAGATACATAGACAGATAGATGTAGATAGTATTAATAGTAGTAGTAGTGGTAGTTATAGAACCAGCCTTAGTAGTTGTAGTAGCTGTAGCTGTTGCCTTAGTTTTCTTCTTGTGTCCTCCATTCCAGGCAATTCTTTCATCTCCTCTTCATAATCTTTTTTTTTTCTTCCTCCTCTTCATCCTAGTTTCCTCAGCCCTGTAAGAAGATAAAGGGATGGATGGGGTCTCTTCTTATATCCAAGGGAACCACTAGAAGCTCCACTGACAGAAATTAAGTGCAATAACTCATTCCTTTAATTGCAAGCAAGACGTGTTGACAGTAACCTCAGACTAGACACGAGACGAAACTCTAGCGTCAAGTTGTAAGGTGTGTCACGGCTTTCGGCCTTCATAGTCCTTCACCACATCTTGGGGCATTACAGGAAAAGGTAAAGTTGGGAGAATATGCTATAACAGCGCCTGGCAGACGTACTCATCTCAATCTCATCGGCCCAACTCGAAAAGTAGACATTTGCGACGGGAATGAGGTACAAAATCATGCAATTCACTACATTTATCACCAGAAAACATGAACCACATAAGAAGATTGCTGGTTGGGTGAAACTGTAAATTGTCCAAACCCTTTACCCCAGGACACAGGGCCAGTGACATCCTGATTATTGGTACCACAGTTTACCTTCCCCTGATTTCCCTGGTACCAGTTCATTAACCATCTCGAAAGGAAAGATGAACAACTGGGTGGGCTGCATACCAACTGCTTTTACCAGGATTTGAACCTGGGCCCACAGAGTCAGAGTTAGGGATGCTAACCGATGCACCCTGGAGGAAGACTACCAAAAATATTACACAAAGACCAAGAAATTTAACAGACATCAATACATTATCGTCTACTTTCCAATGAATACAATGATTACATCTTGACATAATTGTCTTTAAATCAAGTAAAGAAATTTAGGGGAACAAAAGCTTCCCCATTAATTAAGAGGGACGGGGGAACTTATACAAAGCCCACTAACTGCTCTTCTATTAACCTTTAACCCGGCAGCTGCGGGGATCATGTTTCTTAATGGTTCCTCTAAGCGAGAAAAATGAGTAAAAATCATCACTCACACAAAACATTTCATAATATATATCAAAGCATTTGTGATCAGATTATGCATCATCTATTTTGGGGGGTTTATATCAGGGCACATATTTGGCCCGTCGCTGCTACCGGGTTAAGCCTCATGGAAAACCACAAAAAGATAGATTAAAACAGCTGTGAACATCTATTATAGTCTCTTGATCAGTTTCATTCCTGTCAAAACCTACGATATTATTCTATTAATTTTCTAGAGTAATGCCAGGTTAAGTTAAGTATGGAATGTACACAGGATCACAAAAGTAGATAAGTATTGTAAGTAATTAAGTGTGTAAGTGAAGCTCAAGACACCTGTGAAAATCTATTACAGTCTCTTGATCAGTTTCATTCCTGTCAAAACCTATATTATTCTATTCATCATCAAGAGTAATGCCAGGTTAAGTTAAGTATGGAATGTACACAGGATCACAAAAGTAGATAAGTATTGTAAGTAATTAAGTGTAAGTGAAGCTCAAAACACCTGGGAAAATAACCATGACAGGTGTGGTCAGCTGTTCCTGTTCGCCAATGTCTCTCTTATTTACCGCCTTAACGCATTATATCCAGCTTTATCTTCAGTATAACAACGATAACATGTGCTTCTAGTGTTCATGGCTCACCTGGTGGATGTTGTAGACGGCGATTAATGGAGGAAAAGGAAGAATTATGGAGGTATAGGACGCCGGTTCGTTCTCCTCCCTCTCTTGAAGGCTCGCGGTGCTCTCGTTCTTGATCTTGATGTCACAGGTAATGGAGGTGCTCTTGTTCTTGATCTTAATGTCACAGGTAATGGAGAAGGTGCTCTTGTTCTTGATCTTGATGTCACAGGTAATGGAGAAGGTGCTCTTGTTCTTGATCTTGATGTCACAGGTAATGGAGAAGGTGCTCTTGTTCTTGATCTTAATGTCACAGGTGGTGGTGATGGCTGCTGTGAATTGTCTACTTTTTTATATTAATTGCTTACTTTGAGAATATGGCCTGAAAGTTGTAGAGAATTATGTTGAGGGGAATGTCTTGCTCATTTTCCCCCACAAGACCAGTTAGTATCTTTTTTTTACATTAATTGCTTACTTTGAGAATATAGCATGAAAGTTGTAGAGAATTATGTTGAGGGGAATGTCTTGCTCATTTTCCCCCACAAGACCAGTTAGTATCTTTTTTTTATATTAATTGCTTACTTTGAGAATATGGCCTGAAAGTTGTAGAGAATTATGTTGAGGGGAATGTCTTGCTCATTTTCCCCCACAAGACCAGTTAGTATCTTTCAACATTAGATTCGTCATGTTAGATAAAATAATTTGGTAAAGTTTACAGGACACACTACCTTCTAACGGAGCCGTCATTTGGATTGTATTTCCCATGATTTTAAGCTTATGTTTATCCATCACAACAGTTTGTCCTACCTTTCCCATCAGATGTTAATTTCATTGCCTCCAGCAGATATCACTTTTGTTCCATTAGGTTTTAAGGATGTTACCAAATTCCCAGTTTTCATTAATTTCTTTGCCCCACTGTGTAATATGCCAATTATCCCCCTACAAGATAAAATATAAACCTACCTTTCTCTTAGAAATAGAAATAGAATAGAAAAAGTACAGATCCACCAAAATTATCCCATCACTTAAGAACCTCCCTTATGAAGAGCGGCTGAGAAGACTTAACATTCCCAAGCTGGAGGATAGGAGAGAGAGAGGGGGGACATGATCGAAGTCTTCAAAATAATGAGTGGCACGGAAAACATTGACACACACACACTTTTCCATGCCACAAACACAACACGGTGGCCACTCCAAACAAATATACAGAGATGCAACAGAACGCAAACACGACACATTTTCACGCACAGTTGTAAATACATGGAACTCACTACCAGAACACGTAGTAAATGCTACATCCACAGCATTCAAAAACAAATATGACGAACACAAAACACTGATGAATATGGAGGCGGGCAACAGGATCTATGTAATCATATGTAGATCTCATGGATTTTAATGGTAAGTCTATTGGTAAGTCTATTCCTCTCCATAAGCAAGCTAGTGCCAGTGTATATATATAAAAAAAACTTACCCTTCACCCACTTCTTAAACCCTTTTTGATACCATTCATAAACATTATCCAAGGTGGTGCTAAGGGTCGTATTTTAAAACATTTCGTCGCCCAAGTCTACATATTTGACGAGCCTTTCATATGAGTTGTGGGCATTTCCAGGAGTACTTTTATGACCCTGGTGGTAGTTTGACCCTCCCTCAGTGGTATGAGCCTAAAGAAACACTCATTAGAACCCAATTGGCCCCCTCTTTGACCTTCAGAAATAGTTGATGCAAGAAGTTAGTCTTATAATACCAATCTAAATCCTATCAGCGTGATGTAAGGTTCAAATACTCATCCGTATGGCCTCAGTGCTCCTCACATAAGCCCTCAAGTGTGGTGGTTATGAAATCATTACCAAGACAAAAGACAAGTGCAACAATTCAGTTACCAATTTACCTTCCCCAGGTTTCCCTAGGTATCCATTATCAACCAGCCAGGAAGGAGGATGAACACCTGAGTGAGCCACCAATAAACTGCCTAGGCTTAGATCTAGTGTTGCCAGATTGTCATACTCAGCCTCTTATATTTCCCGATCTCGTGCCCAAAAACTGTCTCCACCCCGATAGCTAGATTCATTTATAGTTATCGTTGAAATGGTTAATTACTGGTGTTTCTATTTTCTTGCAGTAGTTGTGTCAGAAACCGAAAAATAAGATGCTCGGAGTACGATAATCTGGCAACGCTGCCGAGATCACACAGGCTCAAAGATTCATAGCTTACCATGCTAACCACTACACCACAGAGGCACATCAGCGTGGGGACTAAATAAAAGTGTGAGAACAAAACCATCGCAGCTTTATTTGGTCAGGTAACGTTGGCGGCAGAGGTGTTGGTGTCTAGCCGAACAGACCTAGGGAGGGGAGGAGAGAGCGTGTTAAGGTCCGCTGTGGTTGCATATCTACTTACACTATAGCCATACCAAACATAATACTGCAGGCTTTGTTATCCATATATTACTTTCAATACTATTTTTAGTCAGCTTATTTTGGAGGGTTTTTTCCTTATATTCTGAAGATTTAACCTTTGCTCTGGGGTTTTTTCCCCCAATATAAATCACTTCACTGAAATTGCATATTGAATGAAACCTGTTAATTTGACTGTACTCATTAGAGAAATACCCAAGATATAAAACAAACTCCAGGTACAGCTCTTAAGTCCCGTCTCCCGCTTCCTTCCTTCCATTAAACTGTTACTTAATTGTCTAGTTCTTTCTTGTTGCCTAGTTGTTGTAGTTACTTAGTCGCCAACACACGTATAATAATTGTTTTCTTTCACCCCTTGGTACATATAAGAGAGGAAGACAGCTATAAAAAGAATATACTTTTAATTAATACTAATACTAAATAATTAGGGGAATCTAAGTCAATACTCACTGAAGCCCATGTCCTCATCAGATTCTTCGGCTTCTGGTTCTTCTTCCTTCTTGGCCTCAGCAGCGGGGGCTGTGTGAGGAGAGAAAGGAATTAGGCACAGACGAATACAATGAGTGGGACTCCTATTTCTGTATTCCTTCAGCTTCCAGTTTGTAATCAAGAGCATTCAGGTGAAACACGGAAAAGGAGTCATCATGGAAAACGCACAAATCCACCAAAAAACAACTACCATAAAGACTCAAGGCATTATTGAGTCCGTTAAAATGAGTTATCTTTTGTCCAACCCCATAAGAGAAGATAAGGATGTTAAACGAGAAGATTGAACTTAGCAGTCACTTCTTAACACTAAACTGGGTTATAACAAAGCATACATCTACAACATCTGATCTTTACTTTCAATGAGCAATAAAAAAAGGGAAAAATCCATCTAAACCACCCTTAACATACACTATCTATACTTTCAATGGACAATGTAAAAGGGAAACAAAAACATTAACCAACAAAGCCACCCTTGATTCACCCATACTTTCAATGGACAAAAAAACACAAGGGGTAAAAACATTCCTTCCTAAATGCCACCCTAATTCACCCCTCCCCCACCGCAACACCCCCCCACCACCACCTTCCTCCTCACCTGCAGCACCACCAGCAGCAGGGGCAGCACCACCAGCAGCAGGGGCGCCACCACCTACACCAGCGCCGGAGCCCACGTTGCTGACCATGGAGCGCAGGTCAAGGCCGGCCGCCGCCTTAGCGAACATGCCGGGCCAGTAAGGCTCCACGGACACGTTGGCAGCCTTCAGGATGGTGGAGATCTTCTCAGCCTGGGGGAGGGGAAAAAAAAAGATAAAAAATACTGAAGAAGGAAATTGAATACATAAATTTTGGATGGCAAACATTGAAGAAGCCAAAACAGTACATCTTTTTTTTATATAAGAGGAAGGAAAAGAGGAAAAAGGATGCAGAAATTGAATGCCTACACAAGAGTGCCATTATAACTGCAATACTACCAACCTTGAGCTGAACTAAACTGAACTGGGAGAAATGTTTTAGTCTGGGGCATGTAAGAATTAGGTCCGTATCTTCAGATGCTTTTGGCTCTCCGAACAACTATTTCCAAAGGCCATACAGGGGGTTAGTCAGATTCTCCTGAGCGATATTAGAATTCACGGTGCAATGACATGTAAAACTATCACTAGACTTATACAACTCACAGAAATGCTAGCACAACCTCTACACAAGCTTTAACAAATGTGGGTGTGAGAGCCATGAAATGCTTGAGAATATGAGCCTAAAACACGATTTAACACATCCGTACTCAGGAAATGTAAGAGGTAAATCTAATTAACTATTGAATGGCTACTTCTTCTTTGGACATGTAACGCTTTTTATCGCTTCTTAAGTCCTCCTCTTCCTCTCGGTCCTCTCCTGTTTATTCACAAACTGCTCAGAATTCAATTAGCAATACGCCTTAGCACACCAATATACAGTGAACAACTATGTACGGACCAAGGAAAGTTATGCGAACACAAAACACAATCCTTCATCATCAGCAAATGAATCCCCCACATGCCATCAACTTGGAGATAAACAAGAATGAAAAACCCATAAAAATACACTAATAAACCAAAATGCACCAAAATACAGTCAAACACAACACTGGGATGAAGGAAACTATAGACAACACTCCTTGGTCGCCCACCTTGAGACTTCCCCACATGCGTCAGCTGTTTAGATAAATACATACTAAATTACCCCCTAACGAACCTAAACACACCAGGAAACCGCAAAACTCAATACACAGATAAGGAAACACTAAAGAAACACACACTCCTTGATCCCCATGTGCACCCATCTTCAAAGGTAGTTAAATTCCTACTAAATTACACCCATAGGAACCTAAACACACCATGACACGATAAAACAAAACAACGAGGGTAACGAAAAACTGCAAACACAAAGCTGGAATGGGGAAAAAATTACATACCCGGCCACGTATGTCAAATGGAGATAAACAAGAGAAAAACGAAGAAAAATACCCCCTAACGAACTTATAAAACACCTCAACACACCATTAAGATCAAGAAAAACCCTAAACACAACACTGGAAATAAGAAAAACTAAAAACAACACTCCTCGGCTACACGCAAGTCCATCATGAGATAATAAGAAAAATACAGCCTTACAAACCTAAACACAACAAAACACAGTAAAACAAACCAATACGACAAAGAAAAACCCTAAACACAACACTGCAAATAAGAAAAACCAAAAAACGCAACACTCCAGTCTCAGCTATACGCAAATCCACCATAAGATAATTAAAAGAAAACAACCAGCCTTACAAACCTTAACAACAAAACACAGTAAAACAAACCAATACGACAAAGAAAAACCCTAAACACAACACTGCAAATAAGAAAAACCAAACAACGCAACACTCGTCTCATCTATACGCAAATCCACCATAAGATAATTAAAAGAAAACAACCAGCCTTACAAACCTAAACAACAAAACACAGTAAAACAAACCAATACGACAAAGAAAAACCCTAAACACAACACTGCAAATAAGAAAAACCAAAAACCGCAACACTCCAGTCTCAGCTATACGCAAATCCACCATAAGATAATTAAAAGAAAACAAACAGCCTTACAAACCTAAACAACAAAACACAGTAAAACAAACCAATACGACAAAGAAAAACCCTAAACACAACACTACAAACAAGAAAAACCAAAAACCGCAACACTCTTCTCATCTATACGCAAATCCACCATAAGATAATTAAAAGAAAACAACCAGCCTTACAAACCTAAACAACAAAACACTGTAAAACAAACCAATACAACAAAGAAAAACCCTAAACACAACACTACAAATAAGAAAAACCAAAAACCGCAACACTCCAGTCTCAGCTATACGCAAATCCACCACAAGATAATTAAAAGAAAACAACCAGCCTTACAAACCTAAACAACAAAGCACAGTAAAACAAACGAATACGACAAAGAAAAACCCTAAACACATCACAAGAAACAAGAAAAACAGAACTCCTCCCCACCCCGAGACAGGCCACACGTGTCCACCATGGAGGACGTAAACAAAACCCCAAAACCTTTACCAAATCGTCAATAACTCACCGTGATGGGCACCTCGTCGTCCATGAGGATAAGGGCGGCGTAGACACATGCCAGCTCGTCGCTTGAGGCCATGGCGGGGGTTGTGAGGCGCTGGATGGCACTGCAACTCGGCGATAAAGAATCACCTTTAACCCTGCGGGGAGAAGCAGCGGAGGGAGAGTGAGCGGCGGGGCGGCTCGGGGCGGGATGGACCTCACGCATGCGCAGAACACCCTTCCATTGACAGAGTGTCGTACTCCGCCTTCTCTTTGCCGATTTCCGACCCAAAAACTGCCTCCTCGACCCAAAACTGCCTTCATATATACTTATCGTTAAAATGGTTAATTATTTGTGTTTTTTTGGCAATAGCTATGGCTCAGAAACCGGTAAATACGAGGCTCTGAGTACGATAATCTGGCAACGCAGCAGAACACCCTTGCCAGATTGTCGTACTCAGAGCCGCGTATTTACCTATGAGAGTCAGAGAGCAGTGACGGTAATAGGCAGAGAGGAGTGGGTTTAGGAAAGTCACATAGTACTGAAAAGGAAAGTGTGTGAATAAGAAGACAAGAGGAACGAAAGAAAGAGGACCTAAGCGATGCAAAGCCAAAAGAAGAGGAAGAAGAAGAAGCGTATTTATTACCGGTGGCCCATAAATATTGCAAAAAAAGAGCATCAATAATTACCGATTTTAACAATAATCATAGATGCATATCGTTATCTTTGTGGGTGCGATAGTTTTTGGTCAGAAATCGGCATAAAAAATACGCCAAGTACGACAATCTGGTAACGTTGGCTCAGAGTCTGTCAGAATCTGCGCCAACGTTACCATTATTATTATTATTATTATCTAAGACCCTCAGAAAGTTTGCCATTAGCCACTCACATCTACAGCCTGAAACTTCATAATCAAGGCATCGCACCCGTAAAAGGAACATATATTCTTCTCCCCTAGAATGGTACTCAAATGGATTAAACTGCCAGAAGAGATCATCAATAGCGTCATCAACAACAACTGCAATGACCGACATGTTAGAAACTTTAATTCTGAGGAGGCGCCGCGATCTATGTGGACACCTCGATCCTTTGCCTCGATCTACAGTTCATTGCGCGCCTCCGTAAAAAGTAGTGTTGACATGCATGACGCACTATATATAAAACAGAAATTAAAGAATATCAACACTTACTATGGGTGAGATGTCCGGAGAATTACCCGGCCAGTCATTAATCCACTCAGTCCCGCAGTCATCAAGCCGCTGTGTGACATCTCGAGCTGTGTGGCAGGAGGATCCGAGCCTGTGTCTTGCGAAAATAGTCCTCCAGATGGTCATTTAAAAGTGATTGATTGATTGATTGATAGTTTATTGTTGCAGGTAAACAACAAGGGAGAAGGGAGGAACATGCCATCCCAACCCCCAGGCAGGACAGAGTGTGATTATACAACTATTAATACGTTCAAAATAAAACACTTTGTTCACAGTTGTGTTCTTTGGTAACACTACTAAGTCCCCAACACCATAAGAAAAACAACCCCACACCATTAAGTTGGGAGGGTGTTTTGTGGTCTTCTGTATGTAGCGCGCGTCGGTGGGGTCTGAGCCGGGCCGACGGTACACTTTTGCAGGGCCTCCTCCACTCACACAGAAGATACTCTCGTCACTCCACAGCACTTCCGCCAATTGTCGAGAGGCCAATCTCTATACTTCTTGGCAAAAAGAAGCCTCCTTTTCCTCTGCCGATCATTTATGAGGGGCTTCTTCCGCGGCCGATAACACCGGTAGTTAAGGTCACGGTGCAAAGTTTCCTGGCACTGTACGGAGAGGCACGTTACTAAGAATGTGGTTTTGTTCCTTTAATTCCTTTGCCGTCAGGCTAGGATTGCCTTCAATCTGTCGCCTTAACACTGTTGTGCCGTTCATGGGCACTTTTAATTAATTATGTAGGTTCATTATACCTCAAAGTAGAATTAATTATTGATCATTTAAACCACAGAGTAAAATTAGTAGTTTATTCACCCAGTCTTATAAGGCACCATTATCGCACACAGGATCATCACCTGTCCAAGTGATATAGGTAACGCGACTTTAAGAAAGTTACTTGAGGTAATTATTGTTTAGAGATTCTGATGGTGAACTAAAATTGGGTCATAGGACAGGGTCCACTGATTAGAGGTTAGCTTAGGTATCTTACATCGCTAATTACACTTGTAAATACCATGAACACAGGTTAACATTAACACCTTAAACTAACATGCACACATGGCAATAAGTAGCACCGACATAATAACAGTTTCCACCCACACGGGGAAACACAGACTCCACCATTCCACACCTTAATTAAGTCCTAACTAAAACTAGTGAGTGTTTGCGCTTATCCATTGTTACCCCTGAGAGCGACACATATACCACCCTTTTGGCCTTCTCCTTCCTCCCTCTCTTCACACACCCTGCCACAGTCAATCCCCCACAACGCAGCTTCAAAAATGTTTACTGCTGCATGTTGGCCTTGGTCTGGGCGACGCCCAGCTTCCCATCTGTCAGGCTTGCCTTTGGCGCACCTGAAAGGGGCGATGTCGCTCGTGAGAATCCCAGTCTCAGTTATAGTATTATAGCCAAAGTGAGTTGAACACCGTGAACGGCTCTTTCCTCACCTGAAAGGGGCGATGTCGCTCGTGAGAATGAGCTCGCTCCCACAACCTAGGGCGAGGAAGGGGCGTTAGTCTCGGCCCCAAAACGTCTTGGTGTGACGTCACGGAATGACAAACTGATCGCAGGTTAGGCCTGCTTGAGACCTGAGATATCCTTGATAGGCCTCCAATATCAATACAAGGTCACTGGTATTTTATTTCCATTATAAATATTTACCGTTCTCCCGCAATAATTCCTGCCATTGTGTCTTTTTAATTTCATGGTGCTACCTACACATGTATTAATAGTTGTATAATCACACTCTGTCCTGCCTGGGGGTTGGGATGGCATGTTCCTCCCTTCTCCTCCTTGTTTACCTGCAACAAAAGAAGGAAGATTGACCACTTTTGGCAACGATACCCTGTTTTGACCCCTGACACCTTTTTATTTTGTTGACACGACAGATTGTAGGGGAGATATGGGAGCACAACAGGCCTCTTTGTTTCAACACCCATCTCTTCCCTCTCGCTTTCTCTCTCTCTCCCTTCTCTCTCAAACTTCTCTCTTTCTCTCTCTCTCCCATACTTGTCATTCTTTTCTCCTTCTCTTGTGTACTTCCTTATTTCCCTTCTCTCTCTCTCTCTCTCTCTCTCTCTCTCTCTCTCTCTCTCTCTCTCTCTCTCTCTCTCTCTCTCTCTCTCTCTCTCTCTCTCTCTCTCTCTCTCTCTCTCTCATGAGAAACCCACATACATATATAACTGATTGCGCAAACATCCCAGGTTAACTCTATTTACATGGGGAAAAATACCATTACAATTGTAGTACATTTCGGGCCATTACAATACGTTTATAGTTCTGCTGGACGTTTTTTTAGGCTTCCCAGGCTGCTTTATGGAGCGGTAGCTCACTCTCCCCGCCAGCTCTGTATCGGTGAATTAAGTTTTGCACTTGTAACGGTCCGAATGTGAGTGAACGAGAATGTGAGTAAGTCAGTGAGTGACAGAGTGAGTAAGTGTAAGCGAGTGCATGAATGAACGAGAGAATGTGAGTAAGTCGGTGAGTGACAGAGTAAGTGTGAGCGAGTGGGAGAGTGAATGAGTGAATGAGTGAAAGAGTGAATGGGTGGCTGAGGAATGTAAGTGCGTAAAAGGTTATGAGAAGATAACACGGCGAGCGAATGAGCGAATATATGAACGAGAGTTACTGAAATCCCTCATCTCAAAGCCTCGAACCCCTCCAAGAAACCAATAACTAGTTAGTTAGTTAGGTAGGGTTTGATTGTAATGCCGAGAGGGAGTCACGTGAAGAAGGGGGAGGAGCTTAGCGAGGAGCAGAGGCGAGAAGGCGAGGGCAAGGAGACCCACGGGTCAGTGAGGAGACAAGCACCACTGCAGCAAGCCAGAAGTTTGGTAGACGCGAGGAGACGAACACCCCACCCACGGCCTGCTGTGTGAGGCGGGCTAGTCAGGAGACGAGCAGTAGCCCTAGCAAGGAAAGGCAGCGAGTTGGAGTTGAGTGAGAGAGGTGTCCATCTCTCCACTCGGCCCCCCCGAAAAACCACCCACGGCCTGCGGGGTGAGACTGACTACAGGATGGGAACTTGTATGGCGGGGTAACCTGCCCCTCGACTGTCCTGGGGGCCGAAATACCACTGCCCCAAGCTGCTCCCTACATCAAAGGGCGCCCGCCTCTTCACACCACCCGAGCCGCTCCATCTCCACATCAAGCGGCGCCCGTCTGTCCATCACCAGGACCGCCCATTCCCATCGTGAACGTCCCCTGCCGAGCCCGACACTCGCGCCAGCTCCTTCTCCGCATCCAGCAACTAGAGCTAAGCATTCTGTGTATTCCCCAAATCTCCCTTGTGCCGGTAGCTAGCTAGCTAGATTAGAGGCCTGCGGCCTGTCAGTCATACTTTTTTTTTTTATTAGTACTCCGCTAACCTTTGCAAAAAGAAACCAAATGCATATTATATACAACCTTACAGTGAGTGTTATCATTTGGAGCCTGTTTTGCTGCTCATTTGAGATTACTGAACCATACACATTCCCCCATAGTACATTATCACCATCCAGTTTCTTAACCCACATAAGCCCATGGTTGCGTTTTCCAACAAAGATAAATATACTATACATGTTTTTTCCTTTTGTGCTTTGAGGAAAGAATGTGAGAATGTGACAGAAGATTTTTGACACACAGCTTGTAGCTACTACTTTTCTTTTTTTTTTTTTTTTCTTCTCCCCTGAGAGAGATGCCTAGTATCAGGAATTCCTAGAGTGTCATTAAAATTTGACTCGATGTCTTCTCACAAAAAAAAGTATATATCGTATTTTTTATTGGCTTAAGCTCCTTCACTAGTAAATCGTAAGATTATGGATTCTAGTACCCAATACTGATATGCAAAACTGTGTTGTGTGTTATGTCGTGAATCCGTAAATTTTTTTTTTATTTTCTGAAAAAAAAAACCCAACCATGGGCTGCTGCCTTGTGGGGTGTTTATTATCGCAGTGGGCATACACAAACTTAGTGACAATACAATAGAAACAAGAGCTAAATTCAGAGAAGAGACAGTAAAATTGCTCTTTATAATAAAAATAATTACTTTTCTTTTATGTCACACTTTTACTAACTCAGTGTTTGTTTTTTCCCATTGACCTTTGAGGTTGCATGAAATTTTAGAAGTTGAAAAGCCTATGGAGGACGACACAGATGGAGAAGATGAAGGTGCAATGAAAGAATCAGAAAACCAAATAACAATCTACATAACACCTCCAGATGATGGGAATGAGACTGATGAAGATTCTGGTAAAGAAGATCATGTCGAGATTAGAAATCTGACTGGATCCCAGCTTCTGAGTGAAGCTGAACTCCGAACCAATGAATCACCTTGTATCCAAGAAGATTCTACTCCGCAAGATGACATGCAAGAGGATAATGCCCCACAGCCTAGTTCTTCAAAGTCGATTTCGAGGAAGTCTGGGAGAAAATACCTCAAGATCAGACAGACAGTGGCATGAGGATGATGTCCCTTTCATGGAAAAAATTACAAGTTACCCTTACAGACCTAAAACAGCTGATCTACCTCGTCAACCACATGAAATATTTGAGCTGTTCCTAGACTCTCTTGCAATAGAGAGACTGGACAAAGATACTGATTTATGCAGTGCAAAAGGGAAACCACACATTTCAGTTGTCATGCAATGAGATGAAAGTGTTTATTAGCATTTTATTGCTCTCTGGCTACAACACTTTGCCACGCCGTCGTCTTTACTGGGCAACGGAACCTGATGTTCGAAATGAGCTCATAGCAAGTTCAATGCGGAGAAACCGTTTCGATGAAATAATGAAACATTTTCATGCAGCCGACAACACTAATCTTGATAAAGAGGACAAGTTTGTAAAAGTGCGTCCTTTTCTAGAACGATAATGGTGTGGTTACCATCGCATCTACACATTGTGGCGTGCACCCCGTCAAGCAAGTTCAGCGCTGGTCTGCAGCTGAATGTAAAAGAGTGGTGCTATTCTATCATATTTGCTGAATGCATATATGAACAATGCATGGTTATTTGCTCGGGAAGGCGGGTATAAAGAAGATCTTTTAGCTTTTACGCGCCACGTTGTGCAACACCAGCTGAAGAAGTATGGAGTACCAGCATGTAATCCACGCAGACAGAGAATGCTTACTGCTCAAAATGCACATGTAGATGAGGAGAGAGATGACAATAAGGGGCATGATAATTATTTCAAAGAGTATTCCTGAAAGGCGACGCCGATGAAGGTAATGTAAAAGTCAAACTGTCTATGTTTGCAACAAATACAATGTTCCCTTGCATGTTAAGTGCTCATTAGATTACCACAAAAGTACTGCCTGAGTAGGTTAGCAATATGAACATGAAGGACAAGGAATTCTTCTTTCATTTTACAAAATTCTGAATTGATTTTTAATAACTTTGAATTTGCACAGGTTTAGTACTAGATAATGGGGGCCATAGCCGTCTCCTAATTACAGGGAAAGCGCATTATATGGTTAGAATATTGCAAATATAAACTTTTTTGTATAGTATTGATTTATTCATGTATTATGTTGAATTTCTTACTGTAAAGATATTTTCAATAAACAATACCAAAACAGTATTCTTAAATAATACCCTTTCATAATCAAGCAATGACATTGCTTAAGATTCGATATAATACACAAAACTGTATAAAGAAACTAAGGACCTCATTGACCATCGTTGCGTTTTTGCAACACGCGCAAGTAGTATTGTGCCCATCGTTGCGTTATCGCAACGGTCATATTGCAAATAACTACTAAATTATGCAGTAAAAGGGCAAAATAACACTTGGTATGATTCAGTAAAGTCATATTCTAATACATCTCAGACATAGAACTTATTCCAAGAACCTTGATTCTTTACGGGCATAAAATATTATATGGGTTAATGCTGTCTCAAAAGTGGTTCCCACGGAAATCCTTCCATAATTAACCACACAAGTAACGCCCTTCTGGTCACAAACTTCGGAACGAGTGTTCACTTGTCCTGAGGCTTTAATATCCGGGACCAGCGCTCGACCACTACCACGCTACCACATACCATCATAACCCTAGTGGTCGTTAAAAAGGGGATGTAGAATTATTTATTTATTATATTTCTTCTGCACGCTACACACTGTTCTGAGCTTCATTTTCTTCATGTCACAAATTTCCTTATTAGTGTACGCAGCGTGGTAAAGGCCAATGACAGCCTGAATTGTTGTGGCATCAGTATGCTTTCCACCCATCGTAAAACAAAAGAAAAACAGGCAAAAAACACCGTAAAGGGCGAAACTCTGCTACGAGTTTAAAACTGTTGCCATTGGGAGGGGTGAAATGCCAGAATTTTCTCATTAATACACTCCCACACGACCACCACGTGGAACGAAACACACGAGAAATCCGACTAGGAAAGGTTTGCCGGCGCCGGGGATCGAACCCGCGACCAGCGTAACGGGAGAGCCACTCCTTCACCAGTCGGCCAAAGAGGTACACCCCTGCCAAAGAGGTACACCCCTGGCTAAGTGGGGTAAGGGAGGCTCGCCCATCAGGCAAATCAGCATTACAGTGGGAGGGGGTGACTCCCTCACCCCTCCCACTAGTATGGGCGGAAAAAAATGCCTGTCACTGCCAGATGCATTATTCACGCCTCTTGCATTCTCTTGAGACGATAGGGAGGGAAATTTAAATCTCGCGCTTAACCTCGGTATGCCGACTCCGGCGCAATGTTTATCCGCTCAAGCCTGTATAGCTGTGCCAGAGGTAAGCTTATAGCAAGATCTACAGTATCAGGTCTCCTCACTCTACCTCCACTGAGCAGCCTGTGACGTCAGCTGGCTGTGAGACAGTGAGGAAGACGCGAAAATATTCTATTTTCCCCGTTCTCTCTCATGGCGCTGCCGTTCTCTCTCTCTCTCTCTCTCTCTCTCTCTCTCTCTCTCTCTCTCTCTCTCTCTCTCTCTCTCTCAAGAATACCCCATATTTGCTCCCAGATGTTGATGCTGTCATTATTATTAGTAGTAGTAGTATTGTGTGTATGGTGTGTGTGTACTCACAAACTTGCAGATGTACGCATAACAGCTATAATATTTTGTATATCTCCCTACTTCATATTTTTTCTATGTGATTCTTATAATGTGCCTTGTCAATAGCTATGAGTAGATAACCTCTACTCCATTATTATTATTAGCTTACATTGTGTGTGTGTGTGTGTGTGTGTGCTATATCTACATCTGTCACTACTGGGATTCCTCATAAAACCTCTGGTGATGCTTGCATTAGTGCTTGTATGTGTGTGTGTGTGTGTGTGTGTGTGTGTGTGTGTGTGTGTGTGTGTGTGTGTGTGTGTGTCTCTCTCTCTCTCTCTCTCTCTCTCTCTCTCTCTCTCTCTCTCTCTCTCTCTCTCTCTCTCTCTCAGCTTCTCATTTTCAGGGAAACGATGAAATATCACATTCGGATTATTTTCTCTTTGGTTTGAATAACATCCCTTAACCGCACAATAAGCCATATTGTCATTATGTAGTAGCGTAAGTGTGACACGCTTATAAAAAACTGTGGATAGATACCGCTCGACAGAAGTGAGAAACTGAGAGCGACTGCCAGCTAGCTGTTACTGCACGGAGGTTGGAAGAGCGACTGGTCACTGACACCATCGGCCCCGTTGAACCTACCCTCGAACAGCCTGGTGACGTCAGTGCACCAGCATCTGCGAAAATACGTCGGAAGTGAAGAGACCTGATACTGTAGATCTTGGTTTATAGTAGTATAAACGAAATAGTAGTAGTAGTAGTAGTAGTAGTAGTAGTCTTCTTTAAGTTTAACCCCTTTAATAAGGGGACCGGGCCTTTGCAAAAGGCGGTCCTGTAAGGGGGGGCGAGCAATTCAAAACTCGGGGCGGTTGTAGGGACGCCTCCGCCGCCGCCACAGCCACGGGTATCAGCCGGCGAGCAGCGACGGAGACACGGGCCCCCCGGGCAGGCGCCCAGTAGCAGCCCGTAGCAGGACCCGGGTGAGCAGCCAGACGGTCAACTTAGGGCGGGCCGGGCTGCTCACCCGAGGAGGACTGGCGCGTGTCTCTGTATAGTAGTAGTAGTAGTTATGTCTATGGGAAAACGACTGATTAATTGATTGATAGTTTATTGTTGCAAGTAAACAACAAAGGAGAAGGGAGGAGCATGCCCTAAAAAAGGGAGATTAAATTAACGTACTGCATCTCTGGCCGGGGATTTCAGCAGCAAAAACACATGCATAGATTATTAGTATTTCTTATTATGCCTTAACTGTCTTTTAGCCAGGAAAGAGAGTGGAAGAAAACGGACCTATAGTAAGGGGGACTCTATACTATTACACAGCCTTGCGACATATTTTGTTATCTGTATCGTGGCCCCGTGGGTCATTAACAGACAACGCTGCCACTGACCAAAGTTATGTCACTGCTGATAAAAACACCTGAAGCTCCCGTTCACACCGCAGCTTCCCACCATACTGGTAAAAATACTTCATGACATTGTGACACGACTATTCTCATTGCACAAAATTACGTTACCATTACAAAACATTATAACCAGTAGTGTTGCCTTATAACGAAGAGCTTGGTTGTTGTTTTTATTCCCATACCACTATGTAATAAAAAATGTGCCAACTGTCTGATACCTCCATTCTTTTACGGTACTACATTATACTTTTATGGGGAGGGAAAGGAGGGATGGAGAGAAAAGGAGTAGATAAGAAGAGATAAGGAGAGCAGGAGAGAAAAGACTTACGAAACAAACTGTACCCGTAAGAAGGAATCCTCGATTGTCACTTCTTGTTTGTAAGGACCACTTTTATTGTTGCTACGGAGACGAACACAAGAGGCCACGCGCATTTAGGCTATATAGCGTATGTTATCTTAAATAAATTAAATAAAAAATACATATACTTACCTTGATATAGAGGTGGAAGCTAAACAAGTCATTATAATCGCTGTGAACTGATGTAGATTTTTTCAAACGTCGTATTAGGCTATTGTAGTTTTCATCAAGACTAATGTGGCTGATTTGTCTTCTTTAGTCTGTTTATCAAAGCAGTTAGTTGGTTTTGTTGATTTTTTTTTATGTTACTTTCTTACGACTAAGTTTATAATTTGTCAATTCAACTGTGGAAATCCAACACTTCTAACTAAACCCAAACCAGCCATATAATCTAATAATTACAAATCTTTCTTCTTTTTTTTTACATGTGGTCTATAGCGCCGGTAGCCTATTACGTCGGGGCCTGATGGTCGGTCCGAGCTTGTCATGGCGCAGGCAATTGTTTATAGTGGCGCCATTATTATATTGCGACGTAGGTATTATTATAGGCATTACAATTAGTATACAAAACAAAGCAACAAGATATTAGTACAGTTAGGGTTAATCACAAGGCCTATAGTATATTTTTGTGAGGGTTTATTGATTTGGTGTAGTGATTATATATCGTTATTATACTTCGTGGCCCAGACTCCGCCCACACACAGGTAATAATTCACAGGTAAACACAGGTGACGGTGTGGAGGGGTCAGGTGTGTAGGTGAAAGGGGCCCAAGCGGTGGTGGTGGTGGAGGTGAAGGTGGTTAAAACACAGAAATAATGGTAATATGTAATTTCCTCAATGCTGTGGTAGAGGAATATGAAGTTTGGCAATGTATAAGTCTTCATAGCTTCACAAATAACGGTATAATAATATGTATAACTGCCCCACTGTTAGGGTTAAGAAATGTGAAGTTTGCATCGGGTTACAGGTAAATAACTGCATAACGTCATAGATTATGGTAATTTAGGGTTGAGAAATGTGAAGTTTGCATCAGGTTACAGGTAAATAACTGCATAACGTCATAGATTATGGTAATTTAGGGTTGAGAAATGTGAAGTTTGCATCAGGTTACAGGTAAATAACTGCATAACGTCATAGATTATGGTAATTTAGGGTTAAGAAATGTGAAGTTTGCATCAGGTTACAGGTAAATAACTGCATAACGTCATAGATTATGGTAATTTAGGGTTGAGAAATGTGAAGTTTGCATCAGGTTACAGGTAAATAACTGCATAACGTCATAGATTATGGTAATTTAGGGTTTAGAAATGTGAAGTTTGCATCAGGTTACAGGTAAATAACTGCATAACGTCATAGATTATTGTAACATATAACATCTCCACTATTATGATTTAAAAGTGTAGTTTGCATCAGGTTTTAGGAAAATAATGGTATTACATAGTTTCATAATTGCATAAAATATGGTAATACAGAACCTCCTCGATGTTATGGTTTAGAACTTTGTTTCAGGCGACAAGAAATTTTAAGTTGATAGCAAATTAACTTTTTTTTAAGTTATTGCTAAACTTGATTTCTTGATAAAGACAATAGCTTTATGTCATCTTGTATGAATGGGCAGGAAGCTTTCTGTTAATTTTCACTTGAGTTGTATTAGGTTTTTTGATTTGTTTTTAATAATACACGAGCAACGTCTACATGTAAAAACATTTTTTTGTGTGTGAATAAGATATTTTTGCAGCATAGTAACAATTTTCATTCGAATTTTGTTTTTATCATCGTAATATCAGGAATCTTTGATTCATTAGTATAAAATATACTATTTGCTTGCGTGCTTTGCTTTGTATTAAGAAGTATTTGCCATGATTCATCCACGGTAGAGGAAAGAGGAGGAAAATTACGAAATAAATGAAGGAAATCATGTATGAAGCAACGTGTGTGTGTGTGTGTGTGTGTGTGTGTGTGTGTGTGTGTGTGTGTGAACTGAACCTTTAACAATCGGCACCTTTTCTGGAATTTTGCGCGACCCGTAATATAACACATACAAATACAAGGTTTTACGTCACTGAAGCACAAAAAATAAAATTCAAGTCATCGATTGAAAACTGTAATGACTTTTGCCGACATATTTCCTTATAAGGGACGAATGCGGATGTATTTAATTATGTGACAGTAATCATCTAATAACTAGACGGCAAAGCACAGTGGATAACCCAGCATCGGAGGAAGGGCTACTTCATGAAAATATTCCTGGCATGTTAACAAATAAGTCACCTCGATCTTTACCTCGATAACCCTAACAAAACAAAAGCATAAACTGTTAAAGGTTCAATTCTCAGTTTTCACGACATGTGCATTGCAAACAAACGACAGCAACAACCGTAGTATTAGGCGAAAACCTCCTGAACTATCGTAAATACACACACATAGAGAGTGAGGGACATATACGACGTAGCTGGCAACAGATGAACGAACGGTGTCAGGCGCAAAAAGAATAACAAATGGTGTCAGGCGTGGGAGTGGGCAGACAAGTACGTTATGGAGTAGGCTATGCACAACAACGAGATATTGGAGTAGTATCGTTATTATCATCAGCATTATTACTGGTCGTGGTGTAAGTATACGTGTAACAGTGTATGCGTGGGTATATTATTCAGGTCATCATAGTTTTGGTCTACACGGTTATAATGCTAGAAGAAATACATGTTTTTTGAGGCTGCGTTGAAGACTTTATTTGTCTGGGATAGTTTTTCTTTTGTTTTGTTTCTGTCGTCACTGTAACGTCGGGCTGAACAGAAATTGTAATTGTTCCGTGCATTGGAAACCTCCCCAACAACATAAAAAATAATAGTAATTTATCTTTGCCTTAGACTAAGAGTTGAGCGATGAAGCTGAGAAAAATTTTACAAATTCTCTAGAGTATCATTACAATATTAAGAAAAGAATATTCTCTCTCTCTATACATATATAAATTTATCTTTGCACTTAGCCACTAATCTCTTTCTCTTATATGCATTATATACTATAGATAAGCCTTTATTTAAATTTGGAAGTCGTCTAATGTGACAGTAAAAGTGAGTATATAAGTATATGAGCAGAAAAGAATGAAGGAACATATGAACACAGGGTTTTGGCACTACTGCGTTAGGTACTGAGACTCCCGTCTGGATCACATCACACACTTTGAGTCCGTAATTCGACCCCGCGGCAAGGAAGGAACAGGACGAGGCGAGTAAGGGCGTGGATGTAGGGTCCCAACACGTAAATAATTTGTGCTTGTAACGAGTCCATGGCTGGGTGTGGGAAGGCTAGCGCGGGAACAGCACCGGCGGTGTGGCCGCGGCGGCGCGCACCCACGGCCGAAGATGACGCAGGCGGCGCCGCCGCGGGTCCCGGGCGGGCGCGGGGATCGGGGGAGTACAGACGAGGGGTGTTGCAGGATGACTGGATTAATATAAATAACTTGCATTACGTACGCCACGACGGTTAGCACGAAGTATTTGTAGACGATGACGCTCCTAGGAGAGGTGGGGATCTTTCCTCCTAACAACCTTTCTGTGGCAGATGCAGGTGTTGGGGGAGCCAAGCAGCGAGCCCATTGTGGCCGCACGGCCGCCCTCAGATAGTTACTTCTTCTTGAGGGCCTTCTCGGCGGCCTTCGTAGTCTTGCCACTTCCTTCCTTTTTCGTTACATCTTTGATGACGCCCACGGCCACCGTCTGCTTCATGTCGCGCACGGCGAAGCGGCCCAGAGGGGCGTACTGCTGGAAGGTCTCCACGCACATGGGCTTACTCGGCACCATTTTGATGATACACGAGTCGCCAGACTTGATGTGCTTGGGGTTGGCCTCGATCTCCTTACCGGTACGCCTGTCGATCTTCTGGATAAGCTCAGCAAACTTGCAAGCGATGTGAGCAGTGTGGCAGTCCAGCACGGGGGAGTAGCCGGCCTGGATCTGGCCGGGGTGGTTCAGCACGATTACCTGGGATGTGAAATCTGCAGCCTCCTTGGCGGGGTCGTTCTTGTTGTCAGAAGCAACGAAGCCACGTTTCAGGTCCTTAACGGATACATTCTTCACGTTGAAGCCAACATTGTCTCCAGGAGCAGCTTCAGTCAGCGCCTCGTGGTGCATCTCGACCGACTTCACCTCAGTGGTGGGGCCGGTGGGGGCGAAGGTGACCACCATGCCGGGTTTGAGGATGCCAGTCTCCACGCGGCCCACGGGCACTGTGCCGATGCCGCCGATCTTGTACACGTCCTGCAGAGAAAACAGTGTTTTAGCGCTCATGGACCAGAACAACTAATCACCTTTTTGGACGTGCACATGACGGTCTATGTGCAACAACATATGCATCAATTCGTGTAGGGGACCGATGATTTGGCTGAATTTAAGTTGTCTGTCTGTAAGGAAAGGAAAGAGGCTGTGCATGTGTTGAATAACTTTCTCCTAAATGCCGAGACCAAGTTACTGAAAACTCACGTTTGGTTGTCGGTACGAGAGCCCGTACCCATCGTGAAGCCCACTGATGCGAAGGAAAAAAGGCACATGGGCCGGAATAAAAGGCTGATTGGCACGTGTCACATTGAAAATCTTGACGGAGACATCTGAGAGATCAGTTATGATATGACTAAGTTTTAGATAAGAACTAAGATTTCCGTTGAGGAAAAAGAGGCAGACCTCTAAGATTGCCCGAACAATAATCAATCTCGTTTGACAGTGAAGACAGACCATCCCACCTGGACAAAGGAGACTATAAATGACACATGAACTCA